>NC_046300.1:29143287-29443287 GCF_004115265.2 Rhinolophus ferrumequinum | reverse complement strand
GAAGTAAACATTTCCTGACTAAAACGTCCCCTAATTACAAAACAATCTCAACTATAGTCAATCCACCTATAACTTGTCTACTCTTCGTCATAAAAGCATAAGGCACAACCATCCTGTAATACATTCTGATCTTCAAACCTGGGTACTTTCCCTATTGCTACAGCCTAAATAAAATCTATTTCCTTGCTTATCTGGTTTTTGTCTTTGATGGCCACTTCTGTTTTTTTCTCTTTCAGGGAAGCACCATGAATAACAAATTCAACTACTCTGAGACTACCATGATGTGAGAAGTCTAACGTAGCCATCCAGAGAGGCCAAATGGAGGAAAACTGAGGTCCCCAGCTAATAGACCAGTTGTGCTTCCATTGGACACAACACCAACCAGCCACACATGTGAGGCCATCTTAGAAGTGGATTCTCCAAACACAGTCAAGTTGCCTCATGTCACACCACATGGAGTACAAACGACCTGTTCTTCACCAAGCCCAAATTGCAGAATTACAGGCAAATACATTTTGTATTGTGTTAAACCATTGAATTTTGTGACAGTTTGTTAGGTAGCAATAAATAGCCAGAATAGACCTATATATTCAGCTATCTGCTAGAGATGTGTCCCAAATGGTCCCACAGGCACATCAAACTCAATGTGCTCAAACTGAGTTTTTCAAATTCCCACAGATCGGCCCCTTTTCTTGAGCCCTACTTCCCCGATGGTGCATTATCCCCCCCAGAGCCCCAAATCAGATCCCTGAGAGGTCTCCCTGACTCTTTCTTATCCTGCAACATTCAATCACCAAGTAATAGGGTTCCTTGTCCATCCCCACCGACATCTCACCTTCAATCCTCATCATCTCTCTCCTGAACCACTGAGGACTAGTGAATGTCTTCCACATTGCAAGGGACAGACACGTTTGCACTCAGATTACCTTACAGGTTTATTGTCAGGCAGAAAGTGAGGAGACATGGGGTGCCAAAGCAGTCATCTCCCATCACCTGTGTCCTGGTGGTTTCAAGGCTGGGAGGCCCCGCTGGCCTTTTGGAGAGCAATAGCAATGACCCCACCTTTTAGGCCATGACAGTAGTTGTAGGGATCCAGTTTTTCTCTGATTTCTCACATCTTTAGTTTCCAAGAGAAAAAATGAGGGGTCTTTTAGTCCCCAGTCAGTACACAGCACACTGACAGATCTGAGAGTGGCCTGCAATCTAATCTAGGAAAAAAGAAACTAAAATAAGAAAGCCGATGATTCGTAACTCCAGAAAAATATGAACATTGTATGAAAATTCATTTGGAGTTATGCTACTTATAATACAATTCATAATATTTAAGGTAGAAAAATTAAATTTGAACCAACGTCAGCGTTCTTAGGAAAAACTAATTGAGACACTTAACTTTGCAGCTACTTACACGCTAGTTGGTTTTCTGCTTTGGCATCTGTGTGCATTCTCTGGCTTGGGGCATGGCAGAAAGTGAAGCACACGCGCACACACACACACACACATATACACACACACACAAAAATGCAAGTGTTCTCTAGGAAAGGTGGAAGTTCTCCTCCAGGCCTGTGCCTCTGGGCACACTCAGCGGGACCTACTCTGGCCAGGCCAATATCCACATCCACTCTTCTCTCCACCATTCCACTCAACTTGCCTGGATAAAGAGGCCACCATCAGATCCTGAAATTCTCATCATGGACCAGACTAACATGATAACAAGATGTCCATCCTGCCCTCTGGCAGTGTGATGGGTCTGATAAGCATGTACTGTGTGTGGAACAGACCTTTGCTATCTTTTATTTTCATCCGTGGAAATACTCTGCTCAGATCTCCCACTGCAGGGAACGTAGTTGACTTTCAGCCTCAGTTGCCACCTTGTTGGATGCACCATTGAGTTTACGCGGAGGCCACATTTCCACTGGGCTACTCCCAGTCAGTGACTGAGCACAGCAGGGGTGTTAGTGCAGACTCATTATCAAGAGAAGCAGGATTCCTCTAGTGGGCAACTTGGGCTCAAGAATTCCCCACAGGCCTGGTCGAAACTTTCTTAAAACCAGCTGCAGTCTTAGGATCTTCTTAGACAATCTTCCTTCCTTTCCCCTTAGCTTTTACAGGTATCAGATCTGCACTGTGGCCAGAAGACTCTCCCTCCCATTCTTGCTTCCTTCCTTTTATCCTTCACTGGTATATTCTGTCCATAAAACTTTCGCACATGCAATCCCATCTTGATATCTGCTCCTCTGGAAACCTGAACTGCAATACACTCCCATTCTAGGACTTCCTCTGGCACACCCTTATACTAGAGTTAGGGGTCACAGTTATGAGTAATGTCAAGAAATCTAAATTCTTACATTCTTTTGCATTTTAGTCTTTGAAGAACTTGTCATCTTCTGGAGCCATCCATTACAATGCAGCTAACCCCAGGCAGAGATAATGACAAGCTAAAGCCTTTCACTGTTAAAAAAATGATAAAGATTGTTTAAGATTTATTTTGACTACAAAGATAATTAAGACGATAATAACAATTGTAAGGCTAATAATAAAAATTACTAAAAGTTTTGTGGGATAACAGTTTTGGATACTCCCTCTCCCCATTCTCTGTTGCTGTAGAAGCTACTTTGGGGGCTGTTTGCCCAGCTCATCATAAGACCTATCTCCCACCAACTTCAATCACCTCTCCCTTCTCCCACCCCCAAAAGCCATCAAGAACCTGAAACACACAAGGCCAACCAGCTTCTCTTTCTGAAAGAACTGAGAATTGAGACGAAAAGGCAACTGATTAGTCTTTGTGCATGTCTAGACCTGTAACAACCCAATGGAGTAGGCCATTTCGTCAGTCAAGGTCTGACCAGGAAACCTCTTCAGTTGCTTACAGCAGAAGGGCTCTAATACAGGGAATCAGTTATACAGGTGATGGAAGTGCTGAGCGCCAAACAAGTGATGAGTACATTACCCAGACATTACCAACTGCAGGAAGGAACTGTATTACCCCTTAGCCAAACAGATACAAGGAAGAGATCATATACCTGGGGCCCTAGCACTGGGCTCATCTGATGGAATCTACATAATGGTCACACAGAACCTGAGGAGTTGCATGCAGAGAAAACTGCTTAAGACAACTTTCCTCAGAAGGAAAGTGCCTTCAACCACACTGACAACCAGAAAGAGTGGGACAGAGTCAGTTTCCTAAAGAATGGTTGTGGCTATTTGTCAGAAGTGGAAAAGGATGCTTGGCAGAAAAAACAGTACATGTTCACTGCATTCCTTCCATTGGTTACTCAGTACACATATGCACCCTTCTCATACACAATTTCAAAATGCTCTCATCTAATATAAAGCAAGGACCCATTTACTAACCCTGTAATTAAAGAGTAGGTGTTATTAGTAGGTATGAAACCAACTGATAGTGATATTAGACTTTAGTGATAGTGGGCTTTAAAATCATTTTAACTCTCATCCACGTCATGAAAAACAAGAATGATATTATTCTAAAGAAAGCCTACACACACACAAAAAATAATGCTGAAACCAGAAGTTGATTTGTATGTAGGGTCTGCATAGCTATGTGTGATGGACTACTAGCTCCTCTTTCCTTCCAAATTTAATTTTCTCTTCTTTCATTGGAATTGACTTTTAGCTGGGCCCATGGCCATCTGTCTAGAGACAGCACTTGCCATTCTGCCTTGTGACTAGGTGTGGCAATGTGACTTTGTTTTCATTTATAGAGTACAAAAGGGTGCAATGTGGATATTTTCCGCATCACTTGTTTAAAAGAAAGTTGCTTGCCCTCTACTGCCTTTTCTCTATTCCTGCCACCTGGACACAGACACGGTGGTGACCCAGCTTCCAGTGAGTGTGCAGAGCTGGCAGAGCAACAAGATGGAAGGAAACCAGGTCCCTGAACTCCGTCCCCAACCTTGGGAGAGCTGCTTTCCCAACCATGACTTCCCCGCTACACCTTTAAATTAGAGAAATAAACCTCAACCTTATATAAGCCACTGAATTTTAAGATCTTTTTTAAAAATCTGCATACCCTCTATCTACCTGACACAATACGAAAGGCATCATATTGTTAACTAAGTTGATATATGGAGAATCTCATGAAAGACTGTCTAGATCAATTTTTAAAACATAAATAGATAAATTCACTTGCCCTTAAAGGAAACAATGTCAGCATTTATGGATATATGAGGAATATCAAATACTTTGATACTGCATGGCCCATTTTTGCACCCTTATGCTTTTTATGATCACCAGAGCACCCATGCTGAAAATTGCCCTTAAAAATCTTGGAGCAGTCAGAGACATTAGGGAGCAGAATAGAATAGAGGCTGAGTGCATAGAACCCGGGGTAGAATTGCACAAGTTCAAATCTCAGTTTCCCTTACTTGTTAATGATGTAATCTCAAGCTAGTAACTTGAGTTACTTACCCTCTGTGGCTTCAGCGTCATCTGTGAGATGGGGATAATAATAGTCTCTAATTTATTAGGTTTTTATGAACATTAATTGGGATAATCCACTATTAAGTTATTTACCACATGGTAACTATTTAATTATAAAAATAAATATTACTTTTGTATTATATTATTTTTATATCTTAGAGTCTTGGTCAGAAAAGTTTTGATCAGAAAAATACACCTTCAGTCTGTAGGGAAAGCAAATTATTCTAGATATAACAATAATGATTGGGATTTATTGTTTTCACACACAAAATAGCAAATTCTGGACTTTACTTTGGACATCAAAGAGACAAATGCACTTTTGTTGTACCACCTGAACATCTATGATACACATGCAAATATGCCTAAATGTCATGACACTAAAAGTAATGACTTAACTTTATTATCCTGAAAGTACCATATCTCAAAACATTATCTAATAAGGAAAAAAAAACTTATAGGAGGAAGATAATCAATTTTGATTTTCCATAGTTTTGTGGAAGGACAATAAAGTCATGATCACAACTATGTAAAGCCATTTCTTTGAAGCTTTTGTTCTCTGTGATAGCAATTACTTTCATTGGGTTACTTATTCTTGGTCAGGAATGTACAGATGGTTCCTTAGTAAACACCTTCAACAGTGATTTTATAGTATCTATATGCCATACGAGACCCGTACATTTTTTTCCAGATGTAGGCATAAAATGCTGTGCCAAGAAAAGTGTAAATACATTTAGTTTATATCCCTGTTATAATGTTTGTCCCATTGTGTCATGACCAGCTGCTTGAATGCCTGACAGCCCCTAGACTGTGAGTTCCTCAAAGGTAAGCAGTATGTCACATTCATCTCTCCAACAGCAGTGTTTTAAGAAGTGCTCAGCATCTGGTAGGTATTCAGTAAATGTTTGATATGAATAAAAGTAAAAATATATCACATTATGGAAATCATGAACTTGTTACATGGTTGAACAGTGTTTTACTTATCCATTGAGGCATAACAAATTGCCACAAGTGTAGCTCCTTAAAACAACATATATTTATAATCTCACAGTTTCTGCAGGTCCAGAGTCTGTGCATGGCTTACGTAGGTTCTCTACCTCAGGATCTCTCTCATGTTTGCAATCAAGGTGTTGGCTGAGGTTGTGGTCTCATCTCACGGCTTGACTGGGGAAAGATCCATTTCTAGGCTTACAGGATTTGCTGGCAGAAGTCAGTTTCTTGCCAGTTGCAGGACTGAGGGCCTCAGTTTCTTGCTGGCTGTCAGCTGGAGGCTGCCCTCCATTGCTTGCCAAGTGGGCCTCTCATAGGGCAGCTCAACTACAAAGCAACTTGCATCATCAAAATCAGCAAAAGAGTTTCATAGCAAGACAGACATTACAATCTTATGCAACACAATTACACAAGTGGCATCTCACCACCTGTACAATATACTGTTTATTAAAAACTAGTCACAGGTCCTTTCCATACTTAAGGGGAGGGTATCACACAGGGCATCGGTACTAGGAGACAGGGATAATTGGGAGCTATCCTAGAGTCTGTTCACCACCACCAGGGCCTTGGTATAAATAAGAAATGAGTACTTGGTCCACTAAAATAAAGAAACTTGGTTAGGTTCACATGTTAATTCATGAGAATGTCCAGATGCTTGCTCCAAGTTATTAATGCCCCAAACACATGATGTAAGAGAAAGAAAATCTTTCACAGAAGTCCTTACAATGTGAATGGATGAGTCATCACTCATTAACAAAAAAGAGTGGAACCCCAAATCACCAGACAGTTTTGTTAGGCTGAATGCCTACCTAGAAGTCCTTTAAAATGGTGACTGAGATATGAACGTCGAAAATATGCAACATTTCTCTGTTAGCTTGGGATTTCATAGCAAAAATGTCTCATGGGGTCCTTTGCATGCTCCAGTTGATTCCATCCATGTGAATAGCCACCCAAAAGCACTAAGCATGCACACAGATAGACAAAGGCATGAAAACCATCAACAGTGGGAAAGGTATTAATTCGCGATTATTGCAACAATGCTGCATAACAAACAACTCCAATATCTCAATGACTTACAAAAGCATTTTTGTTTTTCTTGTTCAGGAATTACAGGTTGGCTGTGGTTCACATGATCTAGCTTGAGCTTGGCTGGGCCAAACTGGACTTTGGGCTCAGTTCAGGTCTACTCCACATGTCTTCATTTTGGGACCAGCAGCTACCTAGGGATGTTCATGTTCTGCTTATGACAGAAGTACAAGAGGAACAAGTAGAAATGTCCAATAACTCTTGAGGTTTGGGCTCCAAAATGGCACACTGTCACTTCTGCCCAATTCTATGGGATAAAATAAGTTCTATGGCCACGTCCAATATCAATGGTGTGGAAATATACTCTGCTTACTGTAGGGTGAGGCAATGCAAAGTCCCATGACAGAGGACAGGGTGAATAATTCAAATATAAAGAGAGACTAAAATATGGGGAGTAATGAGCGAAGGCAAGAACAGGTAGCCGACCTTAGAAGCTGATCAAGTTGCTTGTGACACCATAATAAGCTCCCTGACGGCTGCTTTAAAACAATAGACACACCATGATGTAACTAACAACTCAGGCCATGCACTGATATAACACTATGCTCCTTCAATGTGCAATCCTCCATAAAATACAAAATCTACATTATGGTAATATAATAAAGGTAAAGATTTTACTAGCACAGTGCCTTAAAAATTATAGGTCCCATGGCAAATATAACATAGCTTTTTGTGCCCATCTACTGTAAAGACAGAAGTCCTAACTATAAACAGTAATGGAAAATCATGCATATTCAGGGATAAAAGTGATGAAAGAGTTATGGGTTCCGTTAGAAAAATTACTCTGGGAATTTTATCTTATGGACGAAGCCTCAAGAAATATACAGCATAATACAAGTGAATGTTTAATAGGTGACTGAATAAAGTAGTTTTCATTCAAAAAGGCTGCAATGTTATAATCCAAATAAAAAGAAACACATTTTCTTAGATATATTATGGATAGTGCCAATATTTTATTCCTGGTTCTTGTTTCAAATTTTAGTAGTTTTCTTTAACCGATGGTTCTTTGTTGGGATCTATTTCCTCATAAATGCCTCACGAACCAGGAAAACTGACATTTTATGTTTCTGTTTAGTTTTTAATTCACAGACCCTCCAAAGATCATGTTTTCAAGTATTGTTCACCTGTACAGTTAAATTCGATTAAAGTCGGATAATTTGTAGCTTGTCATTTAACTTGGCTTATTTGAAGGACATTAGATGCTATACAATAATTAAGTAAGTAAGTATTACATTTACTTTAAATTATACGTAGAACCACCAGAGGTTGAAATACTATTCCATCAAAAATACTTAAAGAACGTAATGCTATTCCTTCAAATATAATGCTATTCTTTCCAAATTCTGTAGTGTCATAATAAGTGTCACATATCTAGCCAACACCTGCTATCCAATTATCAATTCATTTATGTATGCTGTAAGACATGAACAAATACACTCCTGAGAAGATGAAATAGGGCTAAATTTCGTATCTCAGTCTATTCTCTCATTTAACTTCTATATCTTATGTTAAAATATTGAAGGTATATTCCTAGGGCAAAAGTCTTTAAAAGCATGCCTACAATTTGGATTCACAAAGGGGCTATCTGGAGATTCTGATAGGCTGCTTTACAATTTTCTGTTAAAATGCTCATAAAGATTCAGAAAAGGAGAAAGATTGCCAATGGTATTGTGGACTTAAAATGAGAGAGGAACAGTTGTTAAAGTCCAGGCGGAATTTCAACTGTTTTATTGATGATGATGGACTGAAAAACTATTTTTTGTTTTGTAAGTCAGTGTTACTTTTATTACTGAGAAGAAAACGTATTCTTAAAATACTTTTTTGTAAGCTCTTTTCCTCTGAAACAGAAGATGATAGATGATGTTAAAGACCAGGAAGGGCCCCCAAATATCAAAAAGGAGTCAATAAGCTGAAGAATGAGACAGAGAAGTCCAGCTTGTTGGTTTAGAGAGTTTAACAATGGAACTTTCATACAGAAACAGGTCCTGGGCAGCCACGGGGCAATCAGATCTCCCCTACCTTCCCCTCCTAGATCACCCTTTTTTTATCCCCCACAAGAGATAGATCTCTGAGGTTGGAGAGGAGTGTGTGGGGAGTCAGGAGGAGACGAAAAGGCCACATATCAGCAGGCCATGGCATCAAGATGAGCTAAGAAATCCATAACTTCTAGAGCTTTTTGCCCTAGAGGAAGGAGTAATGGAAACTCTGTGACTAGCCTGAAACCTCTGTACACATTTCGAGTCCACCTGGGGCACGGGGAGGGGGTCAAAGGTCAGGGCTCAGCAATTAACCTGGAGGATTAGCTTCAGGGTTGTCAGGTTTTCAAGATGGAGTCAGCTCCATCCACATATCCTCTTTCTGCTGCGTTGTTTCTGGGACTTGTTTCCGAATGCCTGGAGAGATGGACGCTACTCAGGTTAGGTGGGGGGAAGAGAAGGTGAACGACAGAACATTAGCTCTCACTGACTCAGTTGGTGTTTGTTTATAGTCAAAAAAGTACCTATAGACAGTGCCGGGGTGGGGGTGGGGGGTAAGGGGATGAGGAGTGTGGGAGGTTGCCAATTGTGCCCCTGTGTATATATGGCCTTTCCATGGAAAAGGGGGGTAAATGAACAGAGACCAGTTACATCTTGGGATTCTTAGTTGACTAATGAGAGGTACTACAAATGGGATAGAGACAGAAAGAGCATGGGAAAGACTGCCTGCTGGGTGAGTAGATCTGGCTCATATGCTGCTCTTTTCAAATAAGAATTGCAAACTGCCTAAACAGAGAAACCAATGTTGAAAGCAGGAAAAAAAGGCAATATCACATCAGTAGACATACATTAATGTATTAGAGCAACATTTCTCAACGCAAGCTCTACTGGTTTGGAGAAGTGGTTTTGTTGTTGTTGGCGTCACTAGCCCTTGGACACTTGATTCAGGTAGTACCCCTTGGGTTCCAATTCTTAATGCTGAGTGACAAACTACGCCAAACATGGCTGTATAAGATAATAATCATTTTGTTCTGTTCACAGATTCTGTGGGTCAGTAATTGGACAGAGCACAGCAAGAATGACTGTTCTAAGTTTCACACCATCTGGGCCTCAGTTGGGAAGTCTCCAAGCCTGGGAGCAACTCAATGACTAGAGGCTGAAGTCATCTAAATGCTCCTTCAGTCATGTATCTGGCATATAGACCAGGAGAACTAGAAGACTGGGACGACTCATGAGAGCCTCTCCATGTGAGACCTCACCATGTGGTTGTGCTTCATCAGACTGATATATGGCAGTTCAAGGCTTGGAGTGTGAGTGTTCTGGCAAACAACATGAAAATGGCATGGCCATTTTCTGGCTTACCTTGAAAGTCAAACAGCATCACTTCTACTGCACTTTTGGCTACAAGTAAGTCTAAGCCCACCCATACTTGAGGTCAAGGGCAGATCCACCTTTCAATGGGAAGAATATCAAGGGCGGTATTGAGTTATCCTTGGAAAATAGGACCTGCCTGTCATTAAGACAATCCGTATTCATTTCTATGGCCACCATAGCAAATGACCACAAATCAGCTTCTTCACACAAATTATCTTCTCATTCTATAAGTCAGAAGTTTGACAGAGATTTCACTAAACTAACATCAAGGTGTCGGCAGGCTGCATTCCTTTCTAGAGGCTCTAAGAGAGAGCCTGTTTCCTTTTCACTTGGGTAGTTGGCAGAATTCAGTTCCTACAGGTTGTAGAACCAAGGTCTTCATTTTCTTGCTGGCTGTCAGCTGACAGTTTCTAGAGGCCACCCACATTCGTTAGCTAATGATCCCCTTCCTCTATTTTCAAAGCCAGTAACAGCAGGTTGAATCCTTCTCCTGTAACATCTCTGACCCTTCCAGCATCACATTTCTCTTTGACCACATCCCAGAAACATGGAAAAGTTCTCTGCTCTTAAGAATCTGTGATTAGATTTGGCCAACCTGGATAATCCTGGATACTCACTCCATCTGAAGGTCCATAACTTTAATCACATCTGTTCCCTTTGCCATTTAAGGTAACATAGTCACAGATTCCAAGGATTAGGGCATGGACATCTTTGGAAGGGGCATTATTCTCTCTGCCTGCCTACCACACAAACTAAGCTACCTAACCACATGTTGAAAATTTCCTTTTGGGATGGTACCGTCCCTGGTTAATATGCGCTGCATTAAAGACTTTGCACATCAACTTGACGTTCAGGTTTGGGTTTCAGAATAGTCAAGGACGTTCGCTCAGTCTACTGGAGAACACCGGGTTCAAACAGTAGTGCTGTCCAAATTCCAACATGAATAGACAGAAAAGGAATTCAATTTAGGGGTCTACGAAAAAATACTGTACTGTAGCATATGGGAACAGAAACACCATCTTTTAATATTCAGAGGAAGATCATTGTCTGGAAGAAAATAGTTTCTAAGAAATGCATTAAAATATGACATTATATATGCTCGAAATAATCAAAAAGATGCCCAAGGACATGGCTTCTTTATAAAGAGAACAGAAATGAGAAGACGGACATAAAGATAGCTATGCAAGAAAACTGATAGAAATGAGAAAAAGGAATGTAAATAAAAATACAAAAGCAGAATTAAAAGCTACATGGAAGAGAGTGAAAGGCAAAACAATAAATGTAGTAAAAAAAAGTAATGTGATGGATAAACTGGAGAAATCTTCCTAGAATGCATTACAATGGATATAGGAATTTTGGGGTTGCAAGTAACAGGAACTCCATTTAATCTAGCTTATAAATCATCCTTTGTCCTAAGAATGTTCAAGTGGAATCTGCCACTTGCAACCAAAACTAGTTCTAAATAGCCTGAATAATACATACCAAATGTGGTTTGAATAATATAATTTTAAAGCTGATTTAACATATATACATCAGAATTTGTGCTCCACAAATCGAAGTTGTGCCTTTTCAACTGTCCACGGAATAATGATCTATTTAACTATTTTTTCCTTCTTATAAGAGACAGATATAATAAACTGATTCTGATGATTGTCATTTGAGCTTTGCATACATATTTGTGCATTTTGTGTAAATGTATGATACTTCATTACGAAAAGGAAAAAGCTCCCAAACCAAAGGAAAAACAACTTAAACAGGGAAACTGGGAAGATAGGAGTATAAATTTGATAAAGGTAAAGCAGAGATTAATAAATTTAAAAAAAATGAAAGAATTCATATATTTATAAGGTACTTTTTTGAAAAAGGGACAAAATGAAAAGAATTATGAGTTTTCATAAAATGTGGACATAAGAGCACATAAGATGACAATTTTTTGGGAAAATTATGCAAACAATTATATTAAACTAATGTAACTTTGATACTAAAACCTAAAAAAATGTAATACACAATTTTACTTATGTAGTAAGATACAAAGTCACAACTGATATAAGATGTTCATAAATTGAATTAATCATTTATATTAAAATAACAATTTGCCATGATTTAGCTGTATGTAGGCTTGTGATGACAAGGTGTTTTGATATTAGGAAATTATATACATATCATCATATTATCAGGAAAAAACAAAAAATGTATTATCATTTTAATAGAGGTTAGAAAAAGTTTTTCAATAAAATGAACATTCATTCCTAATAGAAACTCTTAATGCACCAAGAATAAAATTATACATCCCCAATAACTATCTTAAGCAATAGCCCAAATAATTCTTAATATTTTGGTTATTCTTAATAGTTCTTAATAATAAAATACTACAGCACTGTTTCCCAAAATGTTACTGAACATTTATTCCTTTTGGGAAAATTGGCTAAATTTGGTGGTTGTCAGTGGGATTTGGGATGGGAATAGATCAAGTTAGATTATCATCTCAGAGGATATCATGATAACCTTTAGGTAGTTAAAAAATTAAATGTAAACATTGAAAAATTAAATTATAAGGATGATTAATTAATTAATCTGTCCTGGGAAGGGCATTCTAAGCATAAAAAACAGCTTAAGAAATAACGAAGTATTAATAGTTTTAACTCCATAAAATTTAAATCTTCTGTAAGTCATTAAACATTTTTATTGGCCTTTTCCTTCGGTATTTAGTTTTTAGAACCTCAAACTTTATGGTCATAGCAAAATTGAGGGGAAGGTACAGAGGTTTCCCATATAAGCTTTACTCCCACACATTCGTAGCCTCTCCCATTATCAACATCCCCACCAGAGTGGTACATTTGTTACAATTGATGAACCTACGAGAACATTGACATATTATAATCACCCAAAATCCATAGTTCACGTTATGGTTCACTCTTGGTGTTGTACATTGTATATATAGGTCTGGATAAACGTATATGACAGGTACTCATTGTTATGCTATCATACAGAGTATTTTCACTGCCATAAAAATCCACTGTGCTCCATCGAATCATCCTTTCCTTCTACCCACCTCCCATACCTGGCAACCACAAGTATTTTTACTGTCTCCATAGTTTTACCTTTTGAGAAGAAATAAAAAAGTTCATTGAAATTATGAAAAATGCAAATAAAATAAAAATAAAAATACTATTTTTGGTCTCACAATAAGCAAATATTAATAAAAGATAATACTCTAGAATTATTGAATTCAAAGGTGTGAATTTCTATAAATTTCTTCATACATATTGCCAAACTTGTTGCAAGTTTCCAGTAATTTGGCAATGCATATGGGGAGATTTATATAAATTCATTCCTTTGTACCCAACAATTCTACTTCCAGTTATCTATCCAAAAGAAATTAACCAGCAATGTAAAGAATGATTTTGTAGAAAGATGTTTATCAGAAGATTATAATAGATAAAGCATTGGAAATAAACATTAAACAATAGGGAAGTGATTAAATAGTTATGATTTATCCATGAAGTAGAATATTACGTAGATCTTACAAAGAATTTTGATAACAAGAAAACACTAACAATACAATGTGGTATTGTAAATGGGAAAAGAATACAAAATTATGGTGTATGATCCAAATTGGCTTTAAAAACTGTATATATAGCATAAAATTTATATAAATTGATATAATATAGCAGAAAAACTAAGAGAAAACCACCAAAATCTTTACAGTGACTATCTCTGGGTTGATAGCTTAGGGAAAATTTTTTCTTTATTCTTTTTTTAGTATCCAAATTACAGTGAACATATATTACTTTTATAATCAGGTATTATTTTTATAATCAGAAGGAAAGACTTTTTAAAATCAACTCTTCTCTGTAAGAACAGAGAATTCCACCCTCAAGTTACTGTGTGGTAAGCTACAGTTGGAGGCTTACACTTTCTTTCATCCTTGATAATGATTGATGGAAAGTGCTTTCTTTCATTTTAGGTTTACTCTGGACCCCCAGATTAAGGTTCTTCCTGGCTACTCTCTGGAGTGAACTTCTTTGCAACAGGCTTTTAAAAGATGAAAAGAGCAGCATTATTTATAATAGCTCAAAGGTGGAAGCCACCCAAATGTACGTCTACAGATGAATAGAAAAATAAAATGTGGTATATACCAACACTGGAATGTTTTTCAGCCTTAAAGAGGAAGGAAATTCTGGCATAGGCTACCATATAGATGAATCTGGAGGATATCACGCTTAGTGAAATCAGCCAGTCACAAAAAGACAAATATTGTATGATCCCACTTATATGAGTAGTTAAATTCATCAAGACAGAAAGTAGAATGGTGGTTGCCAGGGGCTGAGGGGAGGAGAAATGGGGAGCTCATGTTAAATGGATATAGCGTTTTGGTTTTGCAAGGTGAAAGAGTTCTAGAGATTGGTTGCACAACAATGGGAATGTACTAAACTCTACGGCACTGTATTCTTATGAAAAAGAAGATGGTAAATTTTATGTTAAGGATATTTTAGCTCAAGAAGACTAAAACAGAAACAGAGATAAATAGGACAGAAAGGAAGAATAGAGAGCTCTGTGAAGCACAGACCAGGGTGTTGCAGCACTAGCAGAACCTTAGAACTGGGCAGCTGGGACCTCACCTTTGAAGACTGCAAGTCTTCATTTACTAAATTTGTTCCTGCCTTTATTAATTCTGTGAAATGAAAACTCTGCATATCAAGTTGTCATCAATTACTGGATACTTGAATAACTTGCAGCACACCCACATGGAAATAAGCTTTCTAAAAGCCACATTCTTTTAGGGGCTTTGAATCTAGGGATCAACAGTGAAGAAATGGTCCATGAATGGGTTTGGGGATTCTTTATTTTCATGCAAAATTCTGTGTGTTGCTGAATGTGTATTTTTATAAAAGAAGTCCCTTTCCTCTTAGCAGATTTTCAAGGGTGCCCCAAAGTTGAAAACCAATTTTACAAGGGGTGTTCCCTACATTGTCTGCTAAATTTCACTGCACACATACTTCCGATATCTCTAACAATATCTATAAAGGTTCTCCAAATCAATATTTTAAGGATGTAACAGATTATTTGAGAGTAACCGTTCACTATTGGAGGTTCATGATGTATATTTTCCTCCATCTTTAGCTTGAGCACAAGTACTGTAGAACAAATAAGAATGCTATAAGTTTTAGTCCAGTATATAGTACCAGATTCCTTTGTTTTCTGTCTATTTAAGATGTATTGCTAATTTTGTTTCCTAAACTACTCTTGTCTTGCCTGGATTTGTGCTGGGATATAACTTCTTATTTTATTTAAGATTTGTATTAAAATATAGTTAACATACAATGTTATATTAGTTTCAGGTGTACACCATAGTTATTCAATTTTATATACCTAGAGAAGTGATCACCAGGATACTCGTAAGTCCAGCAAACATCTGACACCATACCACTGTATCACAGTATTATTGATGATATTCCCCATGCTGTACGTTACATCACCATGATTTATATGTTTTATACCCGAAATTTGGACCTCTTATTCCCCTTCACTTTTCCCCCTTTTAAAAATTTTTCAATTACAGTTGATAGTCAATATTATTTTATATTAATTTCAGGTGTACACCATCGTAGTTAGACATTTGTATAATTTAAGAAATGATCCCCCTGACTAATGTAGTACTCACCTGGCACTATACATAGTTATTACCATATCGCTGACTATATTCCCTATGCTTTACTTTACATCCCCATGATTATTTTGTAACTACCAGTTTGAACTTCTTAATCCCTTCACCTTTTTCAACCTGCTCCCCAACCACCTACAGTCTATCACACCAATGAATCTAGTACCCATCTGACACCATATATAGTTATTATAGTATTATTGTCCATGTTCCTTATGTTATGCCTTACATCCTCATGATTACTGTGTAACAACAAATTTGTATTTCTTAAACCCTTCCCCTTTTTCACTCACCCCCAACCCCCGCTCATCTGGTAACCATGTTCTCTGTGTATATGAATTTGGTTTCTGTTTTGTTTGTTTATTTTGTTCTTTAGATGCCACATACAAGTGAAATTACATTGCATCTGTCTTTCTCTGTCTGACATTCCACTCAACACAATACCCTTCAGGTCCATCCATGCCGCCACAGATGGCAAGAACCCATTCGGTTCCATGGCCAAGCAATATTCCATTGTGTATATTTACCACCTACTCATTATCCATTCTTCCATCAACAGACACCCATCTGTTGTCGCCACATCTTGTCTCCACATCTTGGTCATTGTAAACAGGGTTGCAATGAACATGTTGATTCATACGTCCTCTCAAAGTAGCTTGAGTTTCTTGGATAAAGACCCTGAAGTGGGATTACATCCTTCTTTGTCAGTTGAATAGCCTTTGTTTTAAAGATTATTTTATCTAGTACAAATATTGCTACCCCAGCTTTTTGTTTGTTTTTTTCATTTCCATTTTCTTGAAGTATCTTCTCCATCTCTTTACTTTCCATCTGTGTGTGTCTTTCAATCTGAAGTGAGTCTCTTGTAGGCAGCCATACGTAAGGGTTTTTTTTTCTTATAGACTCAGCCCTCCTACGTCTTTTGAGTGAAGCATTTAATCCATTTACATTGAAAGTAATTGTTGATAGATATGTAGCTATTCCCATTTTATTTTTCATAATTTTGATCTTTTTTTTTCCATCTTAAAAAAGTCCCTCTAACATTCCTTGTAATGCTGGTTTGGTGATGATGAACTCCTTTAGCTTTTTCTTGTCTGGGAAGCTCTTTGCCTGTCCTTTGATTCTAAATGATAGCTTTGCTGGGTATCTTGATAGTAGGTCCTTGTTTTTCATTACATTGAATATTTTGTGCCAATACCTTCTGGCCTGCAAAGTTTCTGTTGAGAAACCAGCTGACAATCTTATGGGAGCTCCCTTATAAATTACTAATTGCCTTTCTCTTGCTGCTTTCAGGATTCTCTCTTTGTCTTTAACCTTTGCCATTTTAATTATTATGTGTCTTGGTGTGGGCCTGTTTGGGTTCATCCTGTTTGGGACCCTCTGTGCTTCCTGGACTCATATGTCTATTTGCTTTGCCAGGTTAGGAAAGTTTTCAGTCACTATTTTTTCAAATAGGTTCTCAATCCCTTGCTTTTTCTCTTCTCATCTGGTACTCCTATGATGCGAATGTTGTTATGCTTGATGTTGTCCCAGAGGTCTCTTAAATGATCCTCATTTTTTTTGGATTCTTTTTTCTTTTTGCTGTTCCAATTGGGTGTTTTCTGCTACTTTGTCTTCCAAATTGCTGATTTGACCTTGTGCTTCATCAGTCTGCTGGTAATTCCTTCTAGTGCATTCTTCAATTCAGTCATTGTACTCTTCACTCTGATTGGTTATTTTTAATGGTTTCTATGTCCTTTTTTATGCTTGCTAGCTCTTTGTTGAAGTTCTCACTGAATTCCTTGAGCATCCTTATAATCATTGCTTTGAACTCTGTTTCTGGTAGGTTCCTTGCCTCCATTTCATTTAGTTATTTTTCTGGATTTTTCTCCTGTTCGTTCATTTGGGATGTATTTCTTTGTTTCCTCATTTTGGCTTCTTCTCTGTTTGTTTCTAAATATTAGATACATCTACTGTTTCTCCTGGTCTTGGCTGATGGCCTTATGCAGTAAGGCGCAGTGGCACAGTCTCCCTAGTCACCTGTGCTGGGTGCTCCAGGAGTTTCCCTTGTGTGGGTTGTGTGTGCCTTCCTGTTATAGTTGACTCTTGGTTGCTATTGGCACATCAGTGGAGGGAATTGATCCTCAGCCTGATAGGCTGTGGGCTTTGGCCACATGCACAACTTACAGGCTGCTGTGCGGGAAGCTTACCACACTGAGTAGGATTCTGGTGCCTCTTGAGACCACCTGTTAGGTGTGCCACTTGTGGGACTAATTGGGCTGTGGTCTGAAGCCGACCTCTGAGTATATTTATTCTGGAGCCTCTTGGGAGGGACTTCGCTCCTGGCCCAGATCACCCACTGCCTGTGACCAGCTGGGGACTACCTGGTAGGAGCTACAAAGCAATCCGTGGTTGTTTGCTGCCTGTGCTAATCCTGGAGGCATGTGGGAGGGCCACTCTGTAAGTTTAGGACAGCTGCTACCAGCACTGGGTCTGGGGTAGCTCCGCAAAAAGCCAAGACACCCTGAAGTCTGCTGTCACCTGACAGCTCCTTAAGGTTCAGCTGCTGATAAAGCCTCATGTGATACATAAATTGGATGAGGCAGGGCCTCAGGGTATCACTAGAGTGTGAATTGTGGTCAACAGGTTAGTATAGACACTGTTTGGGTGCCAGTGCTGAGCATGGAGCTACTTGGCAAATGTCTCAGAGCATACCGAGGCCAGCTACTGCCCACCTGGGTCCTGCAGACTTGGATAGCTTTTTAAGAAAGAGTGCAATGTGGGTGTGGCTGGCTGCTTCAGAGAAAGTGCCTCTGGTGTTGGGGCTGGAGTCCCAGTGAGTCATCAGGATGGAGCAGAGGAGCTCACCAGGCCAATCAGATTCAGATTTGGTTGGTGCCAGAGGTCTCAACACAGGAAAAATGGCACCTGCCTGCCAGCTGCAGATGAGAAGGAATACACACAGGGAAAACAGCAACTGTTCTCCAGCCCTTGCTCTGATGCCCCCCGAGTTACTGTCCCTCTGCCAGAGCTCAAGGTGAGTGCTTGTGAGTGAAAGAGTCTGTGCACAGGTGGTTTAAGAGGATGTCTGGGTTTCCCGCAGCTTCTGTCCCAACCAGATGGTCAGAATTCCCACTGTTTTTCACAGCCAGATGTTGTGGGGGCTCCTTTTCTCAGCACCAGTACTCTGGACTAGGGAGACTGGTGTGGGGCTAGGGTCTCTTGTTCCTCTGGGTTGAATCTCTGTGGCTGAGATGTCCTTCCCAGTTCTCAACCACCATACAGAGGATTCGGGCCACCCTGTTTCATGTCTCCACCCCTCCTATGAGTCTCTATGTGGCTTCTTTATGCCA
The DNA here is from genome assembly GCF_004115265.2 of Rhinolophus ferrumequinum. NCBI lineage: Eukaryota > Metazoa > Chordata > Mammalia > Chiroptera > Rhinolophidae > Rhinolophus > Rhinolophus ferrumequinum. The sequence continues at coordinate 29,424,433 of NC_046300.1, read as the reverse complement.
TTAGTTATAAAACTTCTATTCAGCTAACCTTCAGATTTTTCTCCAGGTTGGTTGTTCTGTAATTTAATTGCAATTTTAATGTGTAAACAAAAGGAAGCAGGCACAGTGTTTACTACTCCGCCATCTTGGATCCCCAGTTATAACTTCTCTTAAATCAAGACCTTCATTTGTGAATGTTTTTCTATCTTTGCTTTATGTGCTTGTTCACTGTTCACTTCAAAACAGTAGTTTAAAAAATTTCTTGGCAGTGACACACAATTAGAAATATATTTTATATTATAATCAAATACACATACACGCTCACACACATATATAAGAAACAACAGTTTCTCAAAACAATACCCTAATTGCATGTGAAACACTGACATTTTCTTTTTTATTCTATTCCATTTTACTCCGCTCCTTGCTATTTTACTTTAATTATGAAAAGAATTGCTACTTGTGACCTTCTAAATCAGCAGTTTTCAAATTGGCTGTACGTTAAGATCACTTAGGGAACTTTAAAAAATACTCATGCCTGGGTTCCTCCCTCATTTCCACCATCCCCCTTCAACTTCCACCACCAAAGACTGTGATTTAATTGTTCTGGAGAAGGACTTGGGCATTGAGATTTTAAAAAGCAACCTGTAAGGTTTGAATGTGTAACCAGAGATGAGAAACATAGATTTAAATTTATTTTACCATCTTCTGTTAGGTCTCATCTCTCAGCTTAAAAAGCACTGTTTGAAATGGCCTCTTTGATTATTATTTGATACTACAGCAATTTTTAAATGTTTTTATGATAATACATTTCTTTTATTTTAAAATAATACTTATTTTCTCTTTATTAATATTCAAATGCTCCCCATAACAGACTGAGGCTTGCATTGCTCTTATACTTTTGTACTTGGGTAAGCTCACTTGCAATCATTTGTAGCATGTGTGCTAGAGTTGTGCTTCTCATACTTTAATCTCAAGTTTCAGTGTGCATAAGAACACTTGGGATTCTTGTTATAATGAAGATTCTGATTCACTCTGTCTAGGATGGGACTTGAAATATGCATTTCTAATGAGTTTCCAGGTAAAACTCATACTGCTGGTCCATGAGCCATCCTTTGAATATCAAGGTACTAGACAATGATGCCTCAGCTATCCTATCTAATTGGATCATTTTCTATTCTCTGGCTAGCTGGCTCTGTGCTCTTTCCCTTAGTTATTACAGTTTTGCACAAACCCTGATGAAACACATGGTATTTTATTTCCTTCCCTTTGATAGACAAGTTACCTCCTGACTGAGGCTGGAGATGACAGGGAATTCTCCTCCCAACACCAAATAGAAAGATATGTGAACATTATGAACCTTAGGCATCAGATCAATAAATACCTACTTTGTTATTGTAGTTGTAGTTGGTATCCTTGATTCTACGTTTTATATTGTGCAGGCAACACACATGTGTATGTGTGTGCATGTATCCACTTGTAATACAATACATTTTCACACTGTAAGCATTCTAATTGTTGAAACCAAGTGATGCTTTCACAGCCAGATATTTGTATATGTATTTAGAATCACTTTACAGTAAGGTTGTCTCTTACTAGTGTGTAAATACTTTGAGGACTGACAGGAACTATGCCTTACTTATCCTTGAATAATCCAAGAGCCTACTAGGCACTCAATGAATGTTTGTTGAATTGAATAGTGGTAGTATTATTTAATTAATTAATTGTCACGATAATGTTCAGTGATACCACCTCAAATCTTAGTGACTTAAACTGATTGGCATTTATTTAGTTCATTACTTTGTGGTTCAACAATTTAGGTGGGGCTTGGTAGGTCGTTTATCAGATCCAGGCTGGATTTATTGATGTGTCAGATGGTAGGTGTGGGGACAGAGTCCCAGAGATCAGTTTCCAGGCTCTCGGCCTCACGTGGAAAGGTGCTGGCTCGGTTATTAGATGGCCGTCAGCTGTAATCACATGGCCATCCGCTGTGGCTGGGTGGCCATCAGCTATTACTGTTTAGCCATTAGCCACTAATATACCTGCCGTGGCTACACTAGGGAATTAGTTGTTTGGTTGACAGAGAAGCAGATGGCAAGTTGCAGATTGTGTGGCTCCTGCTTCCTGTGTCTGCAACCCAGCCAGCGAGAATATAGTGGTATGTGCCCCCTATCCATGACTCTGTTGGTGTTCTTTTTTGGCCTCACCATATCCTGTGTTCTTGCGTGGGGAGCAGGACCAGAGTCCCTGCATGACAGCAGGCTTATCATTGCTAGGTAAGAGAGGTGACTGGACATTTCTCTTTCATCTACAAGCAAGCTTCCCTACTCATTGTTTCATGGTGGTGGCAGAAGTTCAAGAGTGCAAGTTGAGATAGTAGCACATTTCAAGCTTCTGCTTGCCCGTATTTGGTAATATTGCATTGGCCCAAGCAAGTAACCTGACCATGCCAGAGTCAGACTGAAAGGCCACTGCAAATAATATGGTAAAGGAGGTAAAGAATTGGGGCCATTTTTTTTTATTTGATTTTTTTGCTATTAATCTACCACAATGGTTTTCCTTTCCTCCTTCATCTTCACGATATGCAAAGTCTTCAATATGTGGGAACAGCATAATGATACTGAAGTCCTTCCTGATTTTGATTTTGAAACCACTAGTTAGTTCTGACATAATAGAGGCTTGATCTGAAGTGATTTAGTCAAAGATATGAAGATCCTGATTTTTTACTGGAGTGTAGCCTGGGTTTCATTACAGTCCATTCTCATGTCAGGTGTATCGGTTATAATCCCATCCACCTGCTGGTTTGTGATCCTTCCAGGCACTGGGCCAATATGCAGGAAAGCAGACAGCCATGTGTTTTAATCAGCATCTGTATCTTGCTTTTTGGGGTTGCTCTTTGAGCCATGTTAAACAAAATCATAAAAATTATCTTAAAAGCACCTTGATGAAAAGACACTGTTATCAGCTTTCTCATCAGATGGGAGGAAAATACTGAATATGGGGATAAGTGGCCAATAGCACTGACTTCACTGAACCCAAAATAGAAATCCTAATTATTCCTACTTTAGCAAAATGATCATAAAGAAACCATTGATTATAATAATGAGAAAACTAAATAACCAATGTCATTCTCAGTGTCCCCTTCCTCTTCTACCACAATGAGAGATATTAATGAAACATATGCACATAATTGACAGGCAACTAGAATCGCTTAAAAAAGAGATACTCAACTGACAGCAATAAAATTTAGACCAAATATCAGAAAACTATGAAGCCTAGCAGTAATATTGATTAGAGCACGATTTTCTTATTTTGTTAGTCCTAGGAGGGTCATTGAGTTGCTATTTTGTTTAAGCTGGTGGAAAGGTAAACTAATGTCGTTTAACAGGCAGAAGATGAAGCTGTGCTTTCCCTCTTCATTGCAAAGAATGGATCAAGGGTAGTTGAAGCTCAGTAGGATTGTTGGGTTCAATCCTACGTTGTTTCCTGGAAAGTTAGAGACTTGTAGAGATACACACCTCAGCTCAGTGAAAAAATATTCTTCTGGCCCCAAGTAAAACTGTGAAGTAGGTCAGTTGTATCTTCAGATCCCAGCCTCAGCCCTTTCCTGCAGGAGGTACCCCTTTGCAAATCATCATCAGAATTCTAAATGGAGGCCTCTGGCTTCCCTTCTCTCCCATCAAAAAGACCTAAAACTCATTTTCATATCAACGTTAATGATGGTTAACACATCAAAGCATTTTTTTCCTTAAAAGGAAATAAAGTTTCTGAAGAAGGATTTTATTGGAAAAGGTATATGTACCATTTTCATGGCTAAAATGACATCAAAGCACCTGTCCTTTTATAAGGCAAGATGCTGAAAGTTAGAGTTCATTGGCATGTACACTAATAAAAAGGATACATAGCACATCAGATAGAAAACAAAAGTTTAGGGACTTCTTTTAAATATGCCAGGTTGAAGACCTCTAACAGTTTTCTCCTTCTAAAATCCCACCAAAAGCATGGCAAAGAGTAAACGCAAATGGCAAAAACAATAAGAGAGGAAGACAATGGTAGATGAAGAGTGTTGACAATATTTTAGAAGACTGACAGCAGTTGGACTCAGCTTTCTCTACTCTGCCAAGCTTTTGTGGGATAGAGGCAATGAAGGTGGTGATGGAGGTGGTGGTAGAGCACACTCCTGTCCTTCTACACTATGAATTGCTTGAGGGCAGAGAGTCCTCTTCTTGTGTATATTGGACACCACCAAGAAAGCTGGTTAAGCGGTTGTTTCATAGTAAATGGCTGCTGAATTGAATGGAAGGTTCTCTCAAGAACTGTGAAGGATCTTATATTTTTACCTTATTGTAAGCAAATAGGTTAGCCTGTCACATGGATGTTCTTAGAAAACATGGGTTTCCTGGGTCAGAGGTAAAGGGCTTCAGTACTTAAGGCCGAACTAGCAGCATAATCTTTTATATTCACATAGGGTCCCATTGCCCCCCAAGTTAAATGAGGGTGATACAGAACAGATCAGATAGATGCCTATGAAGCGTCTTTCTGTCACAGCTGAGGAATCACAGCTGAGGAAACCCCAATCTTTTATAGGCTTTACCTTCATGCCTCATGCAAGCAACCTCTTCCAACCTTTGTCCTGGGAGAAACAGTGTCTTTATTATACTGAACAGCAAACAAACCTTCCCTCTATTGCAGAGAAAGACACTACTTGTATCTTCTAAAGCTATTTGTTATATGAACATTTAAAAAAAATGAGTGGATAAAAAAATTGTCAATGCTCCTGCTCATAAGACATGCGAAGAACAAGAGACCCATGGAGAATTGTCTCTCAGCCTCTCTTCCAAAAGGGTCATGAGAATCTTCTGACAGCAAAACATACCCTAACCACATTAACCTGTGAGCCAATGTTTACAGTCGCATAGAATTTCAACTATAAATTGTGAAAATACAAACCACTATTCCACCAGTTATTTGCCTATTTTTCTCAGCCCCAAGCCCACTTACCTATAGGCTACTTTGTGATGTTGGGACTGGGACTTCAGAAAACCATCTTCCAGAACACCATCGATTCTACCACTAGGAGGCATTGATGGGAGATTGGAAGGCAGGAGGGGAGAATAATGGGCTGTCTTCTGGTTTCTCGCTCAGGTTTGCATCCCTCCAGCTGGAGAGGACAGCTATAGCTATAGCTTCCAGCTTCTCTTGGCACTTCCAATGCATCTACAGCTGCGTCTCAGCGGCATGCTATTGGAGTAGCAGTTCTACCACACTCCCTTACTTCCACACAATCAACTGTCCTAGCACCTGCCACACTAGCCTCAGAATCTCACTTCAATTATCTTTAAGCCCTGTCTCCCTGACCTTCTAGCACTTACCGGACTATGCCCCCTCAGCAGAGATTTTAGCAAAAATAAGCTCCATGGAGGTGTCTGTTTCTATCATACAACCCCACAGAACTTTTAGGTTCTATTAGTAACACTATCTCTTCCAATTTGTTTTATCAGCCCTGCAGGTGGTAGCTTTTCCTGGTGTTTTCTCTCGGTTACCTCAACATTCCACTTACAACCTTTCAATGAATGTGCAAGTTTCTATATTAAATACCTCTGTTTGAAATACCTAGCATGGGTTTTGTTTTCCTGCCTGAACTCTGGCTGATACACTACCCATAGTTAGAAATAATGTTCATGTTCCAATCCAGTGTTTAAATTGTCATTTCTCTTTAATTTTTATCTTTTTCACAGGGCATAGTTCAAAATATCAAACAGTACAATAGGCCCTCGCCCAGTGGCATGCTTGGTTAATGATAACTGAGTTTTTTCTATGGGTGTAATGATCTATCACTGGAACTATGGGTAAGAACTACAAGTGCACGATTGATAGCTATGGATAAACTAGCTAATAATTTTGGACTAGTTTACTCTCAGAGGTTAAATAACTTACCCAAGGGCAATGGTAGCCCATAGAGAAGAACTTTAATTCTTCTTATGGAAATACATCCCAAATATTTACCAAGATGAGGATAATAATATTACTCCACATAGGAAAATTTTGGTGTTTCTTTTTACAAATGTATAATTCTATGAAAATTAAATGCAAATACTATCAACTGTTTCATTAATAAACGAATCAAAGAACTATTTGGTGACTTAATTTTTCTAATTGTAAAATATTGAGACTCAAATATATGTCCATGTGGTATCTCTCAAAAAGCAGAAACATAATATATTGTTTGTTTTTAGATGAAAGAAAATTCAAAATAATTTTAGTGATACTTTTCAGTGATAATTAGATGCTGCCTGCATTCATAATACTTTAATATATTATTACTATTTTCCTTAAAACATATACAAAAGCAATTTAATATCAGGAAAATATAGTATGGAGACAGATGCAATCATGGATCACCCTATCCTTTAAATAAAAAATGCAGATTAGTACTGATTAATTTTAATAAGTACTTTCAAAGGTGTATATAAGGAGAAACACAAACTCAATATTGTAAATAGTTTCTGGAGACCAAATCCTTTAAACACTGTAAAAGCATAAAGCCATTTTAATGGTATCAAATACTAGTTTAGTATATTTCATTATCATCAGATCTGGGAATAAAATATTTGGGGCGCAACTAATAATACTCAGACCTTGCTCACATTGTTTCATGAGAGTCTACCTTTTGTGAAGCGAGTCCTATCTCTATGAATAAATTGTTCCATAACCCAACTCATTGTGCTGGTTAAAATTGGGATATTATTGCATAATCTTGTTGAGAAAAATAGAGTAACATCTTGAACAGCCAAGTAGCTCTTTTATTCATTTTCAATAATAATGTAAAAATGGGACCACAGATTGATTTATGCATGTCGCACTATTTGAAATAAAAATGAAGAAATCTTCTCTTTTACAGGGTTCAATTCTTCAAGGAATTGCAGCAACACATCTTCTCTCTGTGTGTTCTGCTAATGTTGTGTTACGTTTTAACCATTTCTTTGCTTTTATAAAATTTCCAATGGGATTTCTCTGCTTTAAAAAAAGGCTTATGCTAATGTAACATACACTTTACCTGAAGAAATATATAAAGGACAAGGAAAATTAACACATTAAATTGAATAAATGGAATTGTCTTAATGACTAGAACGAATCATTCAGGAATGTGGCTGAATTTTACCCTAACGTGCCTATTTCAACCATTCCTATTTTTTGAGAGTGGATTGTCTTACTTATAGCTTCCTATCTCTCTCGCATCCTTAATCTCTCTCTGGGTCCTTTACTTCAGCCAGAAACTTGCTCACTTCTGCTTCATTCTAAATGAAAATCCTTCCCTCCACTCTGCACTCCCCATAAGCTATCATTCTATTGTTCTTGTCCACTTTGCCATTAAATAATGATGGAGCCTCCCAGAGACCCTGGCTCCATTCTCTCACCACCTGCTCACTTAACTTTCCAAAATGTGGCTTCAAGCACACATTGGTAATCATCTCTACCTCTTGGAGGGGAGGAAGGAAAATGTTATCAGAAAGGAGTACACAAAGGCTTCAACCATACTGATAATGTTCTATTCATTTAAATATTTTTATGTATGTAAAATATTTCATATTTTTTAAAGTAGCTTCCACCATCACTCTTCTACTAAAATGCCATCAATGATCAACGAGTTGCCAAAACCCATGGCCTCCCTCCTCGTTCCAGGTAGCATTGAACGTGCTTCACGTTCGTTATCTCATTTATCCTTACAACCACTCTATGACGTAGTACTATTATTGTACCCCTCCTTGGCATCAACTACCACCTCTCTGAAGACTGCTTGCAAATCTAAACCTGTGTTTCCAACTTATTTTCTGACCTGAGGGGTCTTATACTTTACTGCTTTCTGGTTTTCTACCCCAGGATGTCCAAAAACACCTCAAACTTGAGATGGCCCAAATTATCCTCCCGCCTTGCAAACCTTGCTTTTATTTCTTTCCTCCCCCAGTTCAGTTAGTGGCTCTCTTTTCCTTTTGGCCGCTGTGCATACAACCCAGGCATCATCCTCCCTTATGTCTAATCAGTTGCCAAGGCCTGTCCTACCTTCGTTATGTTTTCCACAACTAGTCTTATTTCCTCAGTGACTTCTCAAGGGATGTACTTATTACCTCTCATCTGGATTATTTTAATAGACCTCTGAGGAATTGTCCTGACTTCCATCTCTTTTAGTGCCAATTCATCCTATCTACAGTTGATTTGTTAACCTGGCTCCATTCCGTTTATACATTTGCCCTGGCGCCTCATTCCCTCAGACAGAGTCTAAATCGTTGAGCTTGATGTTTAAGACCACTCACCAATCTAGCAAAAATAACGTTCACAAACTCCTGTGCTTTTGGTCTTATTCTTCCCTTTACTTGGAGTAGTTTGCCCACTTTTTCTCTCCCCCTTCCACTTTATTTATTCTAAGGATGACCATCGATCAATATCCATGTTAATGATACCCCTGCAGGAACTCTCCCTCATCCTCTCACTGGGACGAATCTCTCTCTCACGATTGAGACTTAATCATGTTTTAGTTTGTCTTATTTTTGGACCGTATCACTGCAACTTTATAGAACTGTAATATGAGGAACTGTGTCCCCTACCAAAATACAAACTCCTTGAGGGCAGCAACTGTATGGCATGCCTCTTTTTTGGCTTTGATAGTACTTAGCACTGTGCCTGACACTTAACGAGTGCTCAGTAAATACTTGCCAAGCTTGGAAATTAATAACTTTGCTGACTATCATAGCATATTCATATATTTATTTCCTTCTTTTACATTAGCTCTCTAACTTTGCTCTCCTCCACTTTCATGCCTCACAGATAACTTGGACCAGTCCCTCTTCTGAAGCCCTGTAGTCTTCCCTCCTTTAGTAACAAATCTCAAACATTAGTTTATGTGCCCACACATTTACTTTCCCAGGACATCAGTTCTCAAGTGAAGTTCTCTGTTCAGAGAGGTAAGTTATATTAGTGTGGACTCTTTTGGTTACAAGTGGTAGAAACGCAACTCAAATTAGCTTGAGTGAAAAGGAGGTCTTTATTAGAAGGATCTTGCAATAGTCAGCAGTACCAGAGGAAAAGCTTTAGGAACCTGCACTGTCCTGGGGATCTCAGAGTTTGAAACTGGGACTTCATTGCCATAAAGACACTCTTTCCCTCTTGTTCTCTCTCTTGCTTCTGATTACTTTAATTCTGGCTTGGCTTAGCTTCATTCTCTCCAACTGGAGGTACGTGGAGACATTAGAGGCAAACAGACTGGAGACAAGTAGAAAGGGAAAGCAAATCCAGGTAGTGACAGGTCCAGATCACCAGTCCTTCATATCAGCACCTGCTACTCTATCCCATGTTTTCCCCAGCTCTGGTAACCAACCTACGCTACTTGTTTGCTTAAGCCAACGTGAGTTAGTTTTTGTTATTTATATTTAGAGAGTCCTGACTTACGCAGGTAACTGGTTTTTCACAGTATCAGTTAAATGATTTAGGAGAAGCAATTCAACAGAACACAGTAACTTAAAAATGGGATGGAGTCCTCCATATCATTAAAATATGTCAACAGAAAATGTGGGTCCTGTTTTAGAACTCTCCAAATTTTGGGGTAATCCTATAGAAAGACTTTTAAGGTAGGCAGACTCTTTCATCTTTAAGAAAGTTTTTATTTAAAAAGAATTTTAAGATTTCAATTTCTTTCCCCCAAACTTTCTAAATCTACTACACTTACCAGGTACTCAGATTTATATACTCGTAATATGCCTTAAAGACATTCCTTACCTCTTTCCTCATTATCACTCCTTGTTTTGTATAAATTGCTGTTATGTTCAGCTTTCTCTCTCCCTTTTATTAAGGCAGTTATCCATTTAACAATTTTATCTGAATTATCATAGGAAAATTTATTTTCCCTATAAAAATAATTGGCTTTCTTAACTGCAATTTTATTCAGTAGTGCCTAAATTCATAAAAGTTCTCCATAAGGTTTTTACTATGGGGAATTTAACTTCTTTTTTATTTAATATCTTTGTGGAGCAGTCCAATTTTCTTTACCTTTGGCATTTCCAAATTCTTAATAAATGCCCTGTAATCCTTCTGCTGCTAGATGTTTTGGAAGCCTCCCATAAGCTATGATGTGATGCAATAATATGCTAAATTAAAATTTATATATTCTTTGATTTTCTTTTTAATGGCTGTTAGAAAACTTTTATCTCTGAGTAATGGATTATTGAACATTCAACATGACATCTTTTTATCTTTCTCTGTTCATATTATCTTTATTAATCTACTTCTACATGATCAGATGAAAGGAAATTCTGCATCTGAATTTCTAATGGGTTCCTAAATACATTGTTTTTTGCATGCTTAAATATATATTCAGCATAAAGAAAGACCAGTGACTCCAAAAAAAAAAGTTACCTGTATTCCCATGTTTCAAAATTTTACTGGAATCTATTGGCAACATCTAAATAATCTGTATTATGATGACCTGGTTCACAATATAGACATTAAAGAATTTATGGGTTTTTCCTTTAAAACACCAATTCCAAATATTGACAAATTAAATTGATTTTCTTACTCAAAGACCACATTGTCTTCTGAATTTATTTTTAAAAACTAGTCTCAACTATAATAAATCCACACATAATAACATTGTCTTAAAGACAAACTTAATTAAATCAGAAGGAGAAAGGAAATCTGACTTTCTAGAATCAGAAACTTTCTAGAATCTAGAATTATATACTCCATAATACATTTCCTTTTAGATCAATGGTTTGTGAAGCCTTGTTTCGGATTCAGGGTGGTCCCCTGAGTGTCCTGTGAGCTAATGTCATGTGATGGTAATAAATATTACTGTGACAACCTCTGTATTTGCTCTCATCAAAAGCAACTTCACATTTCCTATTAATTTCATTGACGTTTATCACACAGTGGGAACTGGGAGAATATAGTAAATAAGGCAGCTGATTTCATGAATGTAAAAACCTTTTTTTTTATTGTAGTAAAATACATAAAACATAAAATCTGCGATTTTAACTATTTTTACATTAATTGTGTAGCATTAATTACATTCACAGTGTTGTACAACCATGACAACTATCTATTTCCAAAACTTTCTCATCATCCCAAACAGAAACTGTGTTAATATAGAAACTATTAAGCAATCTCTCTTCAGTACCCCGTCTCTTCAGCCTCCAGGAACCTCTTATCTACTTTCTGTCTCTATGAATTTGCCTATTCTAGATATTTCATATAAGTGAAATCATACAATATTTTTCCTTTTGTGTCTGGCTTATTTCACTTAGCATATGCTTTCAAGGTTCATCCATGTTGTAGCATGTATCAGAATTTCATTTCTCTTTATGGCTTAATAATATTCCAATGTATGGTTGTACTACATCTTGTCTATTCATTCATCTATCAGTGGATATTTACGTTGTTTCCACATTTTGGCTGTTATGAATAATCCTGCAATGAATATGGCATACAAGTATCTATTTCCTTGAGTCCCAATTTTCATTTCTTTTGGGACATATACTTAGGAATGGAATTGTTGGGTCATATAGTAATCCTGTTCAGCTTTTTGAGGAGCCATTAAACTGTTTTCCATAGTGACTGCAGCATTTTACATTCTCATCACCCATATCCAAGGGTCCAGTATCTCAGCATTTTTGCCAACACTTTCTTATTTTCTGTTATTTGTTTGTTTGTTTCTATTTTTAGCCATCCTAATAAGCTTGAAGTGATATTTCATTATGGTTTTGATTTGCATTTCCCTAATGACTAATGATGTTAAGCATCTTTTCATGTGCTTATCACGTGTATATTTTTTCATGTTCTTGTCATTTGTGTATCTTCTTTGGAGAAATGTCCATTCAAGGCTTATGCCCATTTTTAAACTAGGTTGTCTTTTTGTTGTTGACTTGTAGGAGTTTTGTATATATTCTGGATGTTAAACCCTTATCGATATGTGATTTCCAAGTATTTTATCTTATTCTGTAGGTTATCGTTTCACTCTTTTGATAATGCCTTTTGACACACAAAAGTTTTTAAAACATATATACCAGATAAATACATATTATAAATACAAATATATAACTATAATTGTATATACATAATATAGATATATGTATATATCTAAATATATAGTTATTTTGTATATACACTGATTAACTATATATCTCATATATACTGATCATATATATGTATATAGGTTATATATGTGTGTATGTGTATATATATGTGTATACTAATATATATATATATATATATATATATATATATATATATATATATATATACACTAATTTTACTGAATATCTGATTCTGGAGCCCCTCAGAGATTCACAGAGATTCTGTTTATATTCATTTGGGTGGGGTTATAAGGGGAGGTAATTTAAAAAGATCCCCAGGTGATTCTAATATGCAGCCATGATTGAGAAACATTATGCCAGATAAAAGATAATAAATGGGAAACAAAAAGTAATCACACATACTAAGAGTACTGTGAAGCCAGATAGCTGGTTTCTAAAACATGGCATGCTCTTCGGAACTTGCAGAACTTATTCTAAAATTGGTTTCCTCTAATCTTTTCTCCAGGTGGCAATAATATTCTAGCCTATACTACAAAGGAACCCATATCTGGAAGCGCTTGCTTTTTAAGGTCTGGGGCAGGAGAGCTGGATTCATCTCCAAACTTCCACTTTTCTGTCTGAGGGCTTGTCTTTTCTCTAATGATTGATGTTGGAATGTTTATTTAGAGGAAAATTAACCAAATGTATTACCCGTTACAGAAAAATCATTACCGATAGCTTTGCATTTTACTGACAGCCCTATGTATGCAGCAGGTACTAAAGGCATTCAGCCTGCAGGCTCAAGCCCCACCATTCCTGAATCAAATCTCATCAAGCTTGGTGATGTGTTTGGAAGCCGATGTTCACCAACGAATAGAGCTTAGAATGAATCTTACTGACATCCATCTACTACTGTTCTTTACCTACCAATTTGGATATCCCTGAATACCAACATCAGCCCAAGTGTGGCTTTTTTCATACTGGGATTCAGGTGGTGGGTCCCCTGTCTAAAGTACAAGTGTACCAGTCCTAGAGCCTGAAAATGGTTAGTTCCCACAGCCCTGGCCTAATATATTAATGACTGAATGACAACCCTTCCTCCCCAACTCCCCTTTTACTGCTTGCCCAAGCTTGAGGTCCCAGGTCCCAGGATGCCACCTCCTGGATGAACCTGCTGGGATCATTTCAGCTCTCCACACATTGGTCCAAATTATTTCATGAGATATCTTACTATGGTGTTTAACTTTCTGCCCCATTAACAAGGAATAAAACCCCCAGAACTGTATCCAGAAGATGAATGAGTCTCTCTGAACATATTAGGGCAAGGCAGCTCCTGGAAAGGTGCTGGCTCAGGTAGTAAATGGCCATCAACTGTGATTGCATGGCCATCAGCTGTGGCTAGTTAGCCATCAGCTGTAACCAGTGAGCCATTGGCCACTAACATAACTGCCGTGGCTATGCTAGCAGAAAAATGGGGGGCTACCAAGAAGATGGTGGCTGAGCCTGCAAGCGGCGGAGTGTGGATTGCGGATCATGTGGCTCCTGCTTCCTGTGTCTCCAACCCAGCCGCCAGCGAGAATATAGTGGTATGACTCCCCTATCTATGGCTCTGTGGGTGTTCCTTTTTGGCCTCACCATATCCTGTGTTCTTATGTGGGGAGCAGGAGGTGAGACCCCACAGGCCGCCCTGCATGACAGCATGTTACCCCTACAACTGAGAGAAATATAGTATGTGTGAAACAATGGTGTTGATGGTAGGGGATTGGAGCCAGTTGAGGACACTGGGCATTCAGAAGGATAAAGGGAAACAAGAGCTTCCTGCAGGGAAGTGCAAGTCAGCATTGAACTTGGCCATCTTCCTTCTGTTTCTAATTGAGAGCTCGTGCTTGGGGGGAGGGGTGTTTGCAGAGGAGCCCCTTGAGAATCCTGTTTGCACTGAGAGACAAACCTGAGTGGAAAGAGGGAGTTGATTACATTTTCTGTGCTTTTGGCGAGATTCACTGTGAGGCCTTGTTCAAGGTCTCCTGCAACTGTTTTTGTCTGCATGACTCATAGGAGAAAAGTTAAGCAAATAACATATATATATGTCATTACATAAGGACTACATTAACAGATAAAAATGGGCATGTATTTCCCAACCATAGCTGTGACTTTCCAGTAGGTGAGTTCACTCTTGTCTTTTGTAATGAAGGCCATTTCTTTAAAGAGACAGAGAAAACCCCACATGTTAAGGCTGAGCACTGTCATCATGTAAAGAACTTTAAGATGCACATTCTGTCAGGATCAATGGGAGAAACAGAACTGTTGTGCATGACTTAGTAAGGTTCCTCTTACCCACATGGGAGCTGGTGGGGCAGTTGAGGGAAACTAATGCTTACCTCGATTTGAGCCTGAAATTGCTACAGGCCAACAATCCATCAGGAAGGAAAGACACGTGGACAAGAGCAAAAATCATCTGAAATCTGTGAGGATGAACGGACACCAGTATCCATTGCTCACTAATTCCAGCTTTGGTGCTGTGGGCATCCTGCACGATAAGCGGGTGCCCTTTGCCATGGTGGTGTCCTGCTTTGAGAGAGCACTCAGAGAAGCCTGCAGGGACACTTGGTGGAAGCTGGAGGAGCACTGAGTTGGTGTTGTCCCACGCATATCAGTGGCATTGTACATGAGCTTCCACTATGTTCAGCCCATGCACTGACCAGCAGGGGCTGAAAAAACTATCACTGCTGCTTTACTTCTGCCTTCCAAAAGTTACACAAAATATCTCTTGTGGCACATCTTAGCTTATAGAGGGAAAGGAATGCTTGGAAATGTATTATAGTTCCAGTTTTGCTGAGTCGTAAAAGTCGACAAGATACTACCATGCGGTGTCCTAAAGAGTTCAGAATATGTGTGACTTTGACTCTCCCTCCCTCATCACTCATGTTGGATAATCAGTTCTGTTAGTTCTTCTTTCTTAGTTGCTCTATTCCCTCATTTCTGCCACTATTGTAGGGCATGTCAGGACTATTTTGCTGATCTTTCTTTTCCTTTCATCTTTCCTCTCTTTTATTCATGTTCTGTGACCAAGCACCCAACCTGTACACTGTGACTGTCTGCTGCCATGTTCCTCACTGGCTGAATCCCTGTTTTGTTAACCTGCTTTGAGACTCAGAACTCCAAAGACAGGTGGGTCATGTTCTTATCAGACTTTCCAGCGACTTATATGTTGTCTCTGAACTTCAGCCCATACCTCCTACCTGCATTTCCTTTCCTTGTAAGAAAACTATATATCCCCTGTCTTGTTGAACTCAGGTGCAGCTTTTGTGACTTGCTTTGACTGATGAAATGTTGGAGAGAGGAGAGTTGTCAAACAGAGGACCATGTATCAGGTACCAATCCCAGGGGAGCAGAACACTATGCACCAGTTATCAATCCCAGGGGAGGACTCTCAGCACCTCTGCCCACTGCATCTTGGTATCAGAGTCACCAAGGAAAACATAGCACAGTCAAGCACTGGATGCAACAGCACTTTACTTACATAGAGAACATAAGAGCAAGATCAGCTTCAGTGGGTGTGATGGTCCCCCAGGGTAGCGGGTCTGTCCCGCAGCCAACACAGAGAAATTCCCCTAGGTGCACCCCTCTTGTGCCATCCAGTCTATGGGCCCCTGTTCCTTCCCCAAAGGAAAGAGATAGCAGTGTGTTTGGCCAGGTGCCATTTGAATCACGTACTTTAAGCAGAACAAAAGAGTAGCATTGAGCCTGAAACAAGAAAAGATATTCCCACACAAGGTGATAAGCCCAGCACAGGCTGTATGGACTCTTATCTCTTAGTAAGGAAGTATTCAGGCCCAAGGCCAATTCTTATGTGGGTCAGTGGGGATTGAAAGACTGCACTCATGAGACTGCTTTTCCCAACAGTAGTGATGTTTGATGTGGGCATTTGTGAGCAGAAGATTCAAGAGCCAGCAAGAAGTTCACCATATTTTGTTTCCTCTACCACACAACTGCAATATTCCAGAAAAAGGCTGTTCCATCAGCTTGGATCACAGTGTAAAGACAGCATGCAGCAGTACACAGCTGACCTATGATGGACATGAAATTTGAACAAGATATAATTCTTTAGTAGTTAAACCATTGAGATGGGCAAGTGGGCAAATTCAAGAGCTATGCCCACAATGGACATAACTTGCTGATGGATCAGATATGCGGTGTCAAGGATGACTTCCAAGTCATGTCATGGCTTCATAGCTGGATAGGCGCTGAAGCAATTCACTCTGATCACAGGTATTGGATTGTATGCAGGGCTTTGATAATCACTGGTGAAATTCTGCTGAAAGCCATGGAATTGTAGAAGCAGTTGAGCTGGAGCTCGGAGGCACCTGGAAACTAGAGCCTGGAAACTCCACATACCCAATGGAATGGCAGTGGACCAACTGCTGGAAATGGGAAGAGGGTAAGACAGGCAGGTAAAGCTTGACCCTGGGTAAGTATGGTGTAAGGCAACTGTGTTGATCTAAGCAGACCATTAGGATATCTCACCTGTGGCCAGATGAGCCTGGAAATGCCATGTTGAGTTAAGACAAAGCTGTCTCAGGTCGCAGCTAGAGACACAGTCAGCAGATAAGGAGGGCTCCACTGTGCGGCTCAGGTTCAGAGATAACAAATTCCTGGTGGACCTGGTAAAATCATGATCCCCCTGTCTTTGTGGTTCTGAGTGGCAAAGCAGGTTAACAAAGCAGGGATTCAAACAATGAGGAACATGACACAATTCCTATCTCTTCCACATAAAACTTGAGTGATGCATTTAGAGTGTAATGGATCACATCACTCACCTGCTTAAAACATATCAATGGATTTCCTTTACTCTAATATTGAAGACCACCTCCCACCCTGGCCTGCAAGGTCTTTTGTAGTCTGGTCTTTGCCTTTCTCTCCAGTCTCGTCTTGTGCCACGTTCCCATCATGCTACCATAGGTTACGACAGCCACAATGAAGTATGTTTGTTCTTTCAAATTCACCATATTCCTATAGGGCCTCCACATTGCATGATATTGTTTGTGCCTGAGAAGTTCTTCTTTTTCTTCTTCCTCTGGTCAGCCCTTGCTCAACCTTTAACTTTTACATCGATTTTTATTTCCCTAAGGAATCTTCTCCTATGTTCTGATTAGGTCACGTTCTTTTATTATGTACTCTTATGGTATCACACATCTCATGTTCATGGCCTTTATCAAAGTTGCACTTTTAATTTATTTGTAATTATTTAACTAATAACTGTCTCCCCACAATACTGTATGCCCTAGGGCAAAGGTCAGCAATTATTTTTTTTTCTGTAAAGGGCCAAATAGTAAATGCTTTAGACTCTGTGGGCCATAAGGTCTCTTTTACAACTACTCAATCCTGTTTTGTATGAAGTGCAGAAGCAGCCATAGACAAAATGTAAGCAAATGAATATGACTGTGTTAAAATAAAAGTTCATTTACAAAACTAGGTGGTGGGCTGTATTTCATCCACAGCCCTGAGGCTTGCCAATCTCTAATCTAGGACATTAGACATTGTGTGTTTTGCTTCCCATTATATCCTCAGACATTGCTTTGTACACAGTGGGTACCATTAAATAGTTGTCAAATGAATGAATGAATTCTAGTCACTGCCATATAAACAGTGGTCATTCTATCTTTGCTATACTTATTCATATCATATTTATATTCTACCTTCTTTCTAGTCCAAGGAGAATTTCACTTCTCAAGACTCTCCTTGTTTATTACTTTTTTTTTCCATAAAGCTATCTGTGATTATCTGAGTTTCCAGTGTTGGGTTCTGAATTCTAAAATAAGTAATTCTTTTACATCAGTAACTTGACTGAATACACTTATAATAGGACTTCGCAATATGACAAGCACTTACGCAAAGTTTGGCACTTTGGGCAAATTCCCTTGAGTCCTGCTTGGGTCTGCGAAGTGAGAGAAGGAACAAATAATGTGAACCAAACACTAATAATGAGTCAACAAATTATCCTGTTGCATACATATCGATGAGAATGTCCTATATTGGTACGAATGCTGGGGTAAGATGTGGGCCCACAAAGTAGTGTCATTGAGGAGAAGACATCTAAGGTAACGTCTTTACTTTCCTTTTTTTAAAAGGCCACATATTACTTATATTTGGTTTAGGATAATACCAGGAACTTACTCTGATCCCTCCACTACCACCCCTCAATTTTTCTTTATGAAAATTTTCAAATATAAAGGAAGACTGAAAAAAAACAACTCAATGAACATCTGAATAACTACCATTTAGATGAAGCAATTGTTAACATTTTGCTACATTTCTTTAACTTCTCTTTATATATTTTCTGATCCATTTGGAAGCTAGTTACGGACATCAAGCATTCCATTTTAAATAATTCATGTACATCTCTTAAAAGTAAGGGCATTCTGCTACATAAATGTAATACCATTAGTATGATTTCCATACTATCATCTAATATCCAGGCCATATTCAAATTCTCTGATTATCCCTCAAATTGTCTTTTATAGCTGTATTAAAAAAACAAACAAACCATGATGCAACCTATCTGGCTATTGAGTCTGACTCTTTAAAGAAAAAATAGGAATTCTCGCATATAAAATATATAAAAAGTCCAGAAGAGGGTACAAAAACAGAGAATGTTTAGGGAGAATAACAGAACAATATTCTATGACCCAATAGTCAACAGAATTGGTGGGATATGACCTTGAAGGAGTATGAAGAACCAGATCATGAGAGATTGTGAATATTGCTCAAAGGAGCTTTGCATTAATTCCTCTCTTGAGGTGAATTTTACCATCCTGTAAAACTTGACAACGGCCGAACTGAATACTCAACTGTAGGAGCTGTCTCACTACCATGATATTCTTTATCACTAGTCTTATTTTTACCTAACTTCTTTCACTACAGCATTTTTAATCATCGGATTTTTAAAGTAGTATACTATGGGCTTATAGCTGACCATGCCCAAGTCTTTTTCACAGGATAGAGGATTTAGCTTATTGTCAAAGGGACAGCTGATCATCTTCTTCCATTATGGGACAGATTTGCCTCCTCAAAGATTAATAGTCTTAGGCAGCTGAAGGCCATAAAGGAACATGACCCCTTTCTCTGCCCTCGGGAAGTCTGCCACTTTGTCACAGCCCCTCTAGAGCTGGAACCTATGTTGTGCTGGTCATTTATATGGATAATTTTTTGCCTTTTCTGATGTAAAAGTGGAAGTTCTTTGAACCAGTTACACTTAGATGACCATTGATGTGAAAACTACATGTAATTCAGCATTTCCCCCCCTATATTTATAGTTGAGGATTCAAAAGCCAAGAGAGGTTAAATTACTTCTCTGGAGTTACAGGGCAAGACAGTGGTGAATAACAACCCTCCAGTGGGCGTGGCTATGTGCCAGTCACTGACATCTGTGCTTTAGGTAGAATGTCTCTCTGGTGTGGTTACCCAATGTGGGGACAGAGCCAGGAGTGCAGTTTCCAGGCTCTCGCCCTCACGTGGAAAGGTGCTCACTCGGGTAGTAAATGGCCATCAACTGTGATTGGATGGCCATCAGCTGTGACTAGTTGGCCATCAGCTGTAACCAGTGAGCCACTGGCCACTAATATAACTGCCGTAGCTACGCTAGCAGAAAATGGGGGCTAGCAAGAAGATGGTGGCTGGCAAGCGCGGATTGCAGTTAGGAAGGCGGGTTGCGGACAGTTTGGCTCCTGCTTCCTGTGTCTCCAACCCAGCCGCCAGCGAGAATATAGTGGTATGACTCCCCTACCTATGGCTCCGTGGGTGTGCCTTTTTGGCCTCACCCTATGCTCTGTTCTTATGTGGGGAGTGGGACAGGAGACCCCGCATGACTCCCCACATGACACCCAACAAACTCACATGGTATGAGCTATGAAGGGGACTGGTACTTGCTTTATTTCTCTATACCTGCTTTGACCTTTCTCATGGTCCCCCCAGTCCTTGGATAGCTGTGACAATGTCCAGTCACCAATTACTATTTCAGTCTTTCAGTTTCAACCATCTCCTTTTGGTTTAATCACTCAGAATATTCAAAATATAATTTCTGATTATAAGTCTTTCAGGTAAAAAGCTTAGCCCTTTGGATTTCCTTTTTCTTCCTCTCTTTTCCCAAAAATAACTTCTGGGTGTCTGGGGGAGGGCAAAGAAAAGAGACCCTTGTGTCCACACTGTCTTTGGTTGAGTTTCCCAGAAGTACACCTGGAGATGAGGATTCTTTAAATAAATCCTCCCCAGTAGTGTCTGGGAGGGAGTCTTCAGGGTGCTGATAAGGAGAAAGTCATCTAACTTGATCTAGGTATTTTTTTTAATTTAATTTTATTTTTTATTAGTAACAGCTATATATGATGATTTAGGTAGTTTTACAGGCGCATTCATCATTAGGAAACTTATCAAGTTGTACACTTACTTGTGAACTTTTGTGTACATACAGAATTTTTAAAAATTCTATCTATATTTTTTCTGGATATGAAAAAAGGACCAATATGCAGATTTAGGATAGATAGATATGAATTCTATAGATACAGTGTATGGATCTAGGAGCAACTTATTTATTTTAATATTTTGTGCTACAACAGTGTCTTTTTTCAATAACAGCTTTATTGACATATAATTAACATTCCGTAAAATTCACTCTTAAAGCATACAATTCAGGACTATTTAGTATGTTCACAAAGTTGATTAACCATTACCATTACTTAATCTCATAACATTTTCATCACCCCCAACAGCAACATTACACACATTAGCAGCCATTCCGCACTCCTCCTTCCCCCAGTCCTGGAAAACACAAATCTGCTTTCTGTCTCAATGGATTTCCCTTTTTTTTTTTTTTTTTTTAACATTTTACATACATGGAATTATACAACCTGTGGTTATTTGTGACCAGCATCATTCACTGAAGATGTTTTCAAGGTTCGTCCATGTTGTAGCATGTATCAGTATGTCATTCCTCTGTATGAATATCCTACATTTTGTTTACCCAGTCATCAGCTCATGGACATTTGGGTTGTTTCCATTTCTTTGACTATTATGAATAATGCTATGACCATTCATGTAGAGGTTTTTATGTGGACATATATTTTCATATCTATTTATGTTTAACCAAATAGAAACAACACTTGGACATTATAAAACAGTCTTCCAATTCATATTTTAGATCAAAGAGAAAATCAAGACAGTAATTATAGAGTATTTAGAAATACATGACTATTATATTAACATTATATTAAAATTCACAGTGTTATATCAAAACTGCGCTCAGAGGAAAATTCATCGACTTAAATGTTATAACACTGAAAAGAATAAAAATAAGTGAATTAAGCATTCATCTCAGAAAACTCAAAAAAAAACAAGAGCAACAATAACAAACAGAAAAAAACCGCTAAAAAAAATAAGAGGAGCAGGAGCAGTCAGCCAAGTAATGTAATTTCAGACAAAGGCAGGTGAATGGCCTTCAATCTGATCCTCCACAAGAACTGTCCTCTTGTTATTTACCAAAGTAGTCTGGCCTTGAGGATTTCAAGTGAATAGATTGGGCTTTTGTAGTCCTTTCACACATCCCTCTCCCCCTTCAATCATTGCCTAAGTTCCATTCCCATGAAACTCCTAGCTCTAGGAGGCAGACAGGTGAAGCTGCTCCAGCAGCCTGAAGACACACGTCCAGAGAAGAGTCTCAAGTTGCAGGCACTGAAGGAGGGGGGCAGGTTTGGTGCAACAGAACCTGTAAAGGGATCCAAGGGGATCTGGGCAGAGTTTTGACACTGTCCACCTCATGGTGTCTTCCGGCTGTCCTGGTCTTTGTAAAATTGTTCTTTGTCTACATGGTCACATCTTACTATGTAGGCCAAGAGAATAAACTGCATTACACATGCTGTTAAAAGGGGCTACTTCTATAACTGAGAGTAGTTTCCTGGTTTGGTCAGGACCTGGAAGTCTTCCACCTGTGAGCGTGCATTGTATAACCTGTGTATGTACATGCATGCCTGTTGACTTGGCTTTACCATGGTTCACATTGGCACACCCTCCTCTGGTCATGGCTTAGGCAGTTTGCCACATGGTCTCTGCTACACGGTGACCTTGCCCCTTGTCATGGTAGGCCCCAGAAAGCTTTTTGGCTGTCATTCCAGTTACCCTCCTATCTCTTCTTGGGAGCATGGGAGAACTTTCCAGTTCTGTCCACACCTCACTTGGACTCTGAAAAACTAAAGTCTGATTCTTCCTTTGCCTAACCATGCTCTTGTTTGACTTTAACGGGGCTGCCCCTGAGGTTGGAATCCGGGCAGCCTGTGAAGCAATGTCATCCTGTACCTTAAAATTGAATTTGGGAAAAATTCCCTCTGGTCTTGTCGTTTCCTTCAACTCTCAAACGTACTATTTTCAGAGGAGCTCATCTCCTTCCTCTTCCCCCGCCCCCTTCCTAAATCCCTCTGTATGAGAAGCAGCAAGTGAATGGGATACTTATCTTCACTATGGAAAACATTTTGTGGCTGGAGTAAGCTCCCCTCTTAATAAGTCAAAGGAGGAGATAAAAGGGAATTTAGAAATTCCTTTTCTTTTGATAAAGCCTAGCTTGTAAATCTTGCTGCTTATTTGAAAATTCTATTTTCCAAGTCAGAGGCCAAACTATAGCTTTCTTTTTTCTTTGCATTCCTGTTTAACAATCTTAATTCACCCCCCAAGGCAGATGGATGCCTCAGGCTGCTGAGAGAGAGCTGTCTCGAGCAGAAAGAGTAGAGAAAAAAAAACACACATTAATGTTATTATTAGAGCAGTATAATTCTGACCCAACATTCTGACTTACAACTTGAAGGGTGGTATCAGATTCTAGATTCCTTCTAAAAAATCCTAATTGGTTAGGAGGCAAAGTGCCTGAAGCCAATATCTGCTCCTATTAGCAAGTAACAAACATATGTGCAATCCACCTTCTCAACATCCCACTCAGGCTGTGGCACCCAAAATTGTAAAAAGAGGCAAATGATCACAAAAATGATCATTCCTTGCAGTCGACCATTATTTTGTTACAACAGTCAATCATTTTAGAAAATGGTATAGCTTCCTAATTCGTGGGCTCTTTAGTCACAAACCCAAATAGCTTTCTATTAATTTTTCCTTTTGCCTGAGACTCCAATATGGCTCTACATGGTATTGTTACTGATCATGTCTTTATTTAAAATTTCGATATTGTCTTCATCATAGATATTTTGCGTTAATTTTAACTTAAAAATTATACATTAGAATATTACATATCTTGATTACTGAAGTTTTTGGTACCCACTTACATTTTGTATGTAGGGCAAGTGCCTCTCTTGCTTCACCCTAGTCTCTGCTCTTTTATTCTCAAGATCCAACTTCACAAAGCTTCCTTTCATGTCACTAAATGGATTCAGTATTTTCTTTGAATTCATATATCACTTTTCTTTACCAGTCTCATGACCTTAACACTAGAATCATCTATGTACATGTCTTATTATCCATCCTCCCTGATTCAGTTTTAAGGCACTTGAGGTTGAAATCTTGCTTTGTTTTGTTTTTTCCATTTTTAAATTAAATTTATTGGGGTAACATTGGTTAATAATATTATGTAAGTGTCAGGTGTACAATTTTATAACATCTGTATACTCACCACCCACAGTCTAGTCTCCTTCCATCATCATATATTTGACTGCCTTTAGCCTCTTCCTCTCCCTAAACCCCTTCCGCTCTGGTAAGCACCCTTCTGTTGTCTGTGTCTATGAGTTTGTTTGTTTTATTTGTTGCTTTTTGTTTTATATCCCACATGTGAGTAAAATCATATGGTTCTTGTCCTTTTCTGTTTGACTTATTTCACTTAGCATATTACTCTCAAGGTAATGGAATACTACTCAGCCATAAAAAAGATGAAATATTGCCATTTGGAATCCTGTTTTGACTCACCTTTGCATCTTTCTAACATCTATTAAAGTACCTGTATAATAAAGGTTTCCTTAAGGAGTAAAGCACATTCTGTTTCATAAGGAAGGAAAGTGTAAAATACATTTTAGAAAAATTTATACCAGAATAGTTACTTTAAAAAAAAAAGTGTGCTCAGATGACTTTTAAGCTATCTTGGAAATTTTCTTATATTGTACACCTTATTCTTGTATTATGCTGTAAAAGTGAATTATTACAGTATTTCACTAAATGTATGTCCCCTTTGAATAGTATGACTGATGGTAGTCAGAAAGGTGGCAGAGAAATACGCTGAGGATAAGAAGGATAAAAATCTGGAAATAAATGTTTGCCATTAATAATATACAAAAAGGATTATCCTCATACTGATACCCAGGAGTTGATTGTCCAATTTATCGTTAAGCAATTTGATACAATGTTCCCACAGGATGTGACGCAGTAGTTTATTTCTAAAATGTTAGATTCTGTTAGTATTTTCAGATCAAACTTTGTTTTCTTCTTGACATAATTGATTACTGCTTTCATTGGGATTTATTTTAAAGTAATTCTGAACTGAAAAACTGCAAGGAAAGTAGAAACTGCACATTTCTCTATTAGGGCAGCTGTGTATAGAACAGCACAGAAAAATTCTTTTTTTTTTTTTTTTTGGTGTTTGATTTCTGTATCTCTTTATTGCTTTATTCATTATAGAAAGGACTCCAGGTCACTCCTCAGTCTTTTGAATGAATATTGCTTGAACATACAGATTGAAAATATCCCACCATCAGCAGTAGTGATTTAGTATATGAAACACAGAAATTGGAGTGTACTATGAATTAATTTTGTCTTTTCAGGACACTTTACTTTCACTACACAGCCAGGTCCTTTGTTGCATTTCCCCATGTGCATCAGTTAGCTATTGCTGGATAACAAACAGCCCCCAAATTTTAGTAGCTTACGAGTAGAACAATAATCATTTGTTCTTTTTTATGAGTTTATGTATTGACAGGGAGGTTCTGCTGATCTGGAACAGGTATAGCTAGTCTCTGGCAGACTCACTTATAGGTCTGTGGCCAGTTGGCCAATCTAGCTGACATAGAACTGGCCAAGGTGGGAGCTTGTCTTTGCTCTATACAAAATGTCATTCTGTAGCCAGCAACACCTGGACTTGTTACTATGGTAGTGATGTGGTTCCAAGAGAAAGAGAGCAAAAACACATAATCCCGCTTCAGGTTTAGGTTGGATAGTGTCATATTGTTAGTTCAGCTGCATTCTATTGGCCAAAGCAAGACATAAGACTATCTCAGAATCTATGGGGTGGGCTACAAAGTCATATCGCATGAGGCATGGATACAGGGGAGGGAATAATTGGGATGGGCCATTTTTAGAATCAGTCTACCATGCAGGGTGAGATGTTCTCTTAATTTCCTATATAACTTATTCTCCAAAATAGTTCAAATAGATTTCAGAATACATACAGTTATACAAAATTTTTTTTACATAATAAATACAAATGTAAGATTAGGTTTAGTTGGCAGAATTCTAAGTTGGCCCCCAAGATTCCTGCTCCTTGGCATAGATGCCCTCTATAATCCTCTCTGAGTATAAGCAGGATCTGTGGATATAAAGGAATAGTTACTCCTTTGATTTAGTTAACATTACACGGCAAAAGTGATAGCATAGCCACTCCCATGATTATGTGACGTTATATAAGACTGTCTTGGCAGACTGGAGAGGTTCTCCTGCTGGCATTGAAGAAGAAAACTGCCATGTTGTGAGAGGGCCTGTGAGAGGACCATATAACAAGGCGCTTTGAGGGCCTCCTTGGAGCTGAAAATGGCCCCTGGTTGAGCGAGGAAGTGGGGCTCTCCATCCTACATCTGCAAAAAATTAAATTCTGCCAATAACCACGTGATCTCAAGCTTCAGAAAGGAATGCAGTCCATCCATCACCTACATTGTAGCTCTGTGAGACCCTGAGCAGAAGAACCAAGTAAGCTCTGCCCAGCTTCTTACCTGTGAAAGCAGAGATAATAAATGCCTGTTGTTTTAAGCCACTAAACTGACAGTAATTTGGTATGCAGCAATAGAAAATTAATACATCGGGGGGGAAATACAAATAAGATTTTAAGATCAAGACATAAATCGAAAATAAGAACAAAGTTTTGTAGACACCACAGACAGAAGTTGTAACAGTTATCAAGTTGAAACACATTTAATTCTGAGATTCCTGGTGGCCAAAATCAAAGGAAAACTATGAGCTTTTAGTATTACCTTTTTCACTTTTGTGTGTAACACAATTCCTCTTTCAGACTTAAAAGACATGAGCATTCCAATTATTGTATCAATTATCAATCAATATCAATCCTGGGGGTTAGTAATTTCAGAAAGTTGCAGCTGATGTGCAGGGTTTAGGTTTAGAGGTGAGTGAAATATCAAGACAAAAGGATAATTCAACTTATGGGGGATTTCATAGTTGTTGCTGGGTTCGAAAGTTGGATGGAGTTGTTTAAAAAACTCTTGATATCCAAGTGCAACTGTGGCAGATGAGATTTCTGCCACAGAATTCTAAGGTAGAAGCAGCAGCTCCCCACTGGAAAATCTCACATCGCTCAGGCAGAACAGAGTGAGGGAGGGGACTAGCTTTAGCACCTCCTACTTGTATCTCTCTTGCCAACCTTGTCATCCATCAGACCCAACTGGTGAGGAGTCACTGATAGATTTTTAACTGAGCAGTGACCAGGGAATTTACTGTCTAGAGAATAGGTTTGGATTGGAAGGTGAGGTGGGGTGGAGGAGATAGGTAGAAGAATCACTCAGTAACCTTGTTTTGAGATGATGGTATTTTGGACTACCCTCATGACGATGGGAATAGAAGTGGGTGGTTTGGAGAGAAATTTGTTGCCAATGATATCATTTGTGCTTTCAAGTGAAAAATTATAATTTTGGAAGACTTGCTCCCCCCACCATGAGTTTGACAGCTTTCCAATACTTAAAAACGTTTTTTGATGAGATCTATGGTGATGTTAACCAATGTGATTTTTTAATATTGTATAATGACGTGTCAATATTTAGAAGATCCGCATAATTCAGTGAACTAATATTTTCAAAATGATCAATTCATGATGTTACAAAATTGTGCAGGGTAAGAGATCCATTCAAGATGCAAGAGAGACCAATGGATTTTAATGTAACAGAGTATAAAAGTTCATTGATGTGGTTTCAGAGTCCACATTATAACTAACTTTTATGAAATTACCACTTGTTGAGTTTTAGTATAATATCATAAAAGAATACGCACAATTATCTGAAATGGCTATTAAAATACTCCTCCCTTTTCCAACTACATATCTGTGTGAGGCTGAATTCTCTTTGTATATTTCAACCAATACAACAAAGCAAAACATATTGAATGCAGAATCAGATATGAGAATGCAGCTGCCTTTATTAAACCAGACACATTTTCACAAATGTAAAGCAATGCCTATTCTTCTCACTAATTTTTTTTTGGAAAATATAGCTGTTTTTTGTAAAAATATTATTTATGTTAACATGAAATGGGTTGTTATTGTTATTTTTGATGAATGAAGAAATGGAAATTTCTCAGTTTTAATTTCTAATGTGGTACATATTGATACATACAACCCACATAAAAGTTGTTTGATGTCCTCAATAATTTTCAAGATCGTAAAGGTGTCCAGAAACCAGAAAGTTTGAGAACTACTGAGTTGGAGTACTGCTCAGCTACTGTAACTAAGAGAAATGTAGAGAAACAGGGATGACAAAATGGTTCAAGCAATACAGAAATTTCTTCAGTAATAGTTCAGAGGGCAACAGAGAGGGAGTCAGGGCAGTCAGGTGGTTCTGTTCTATCTGTCATCGAAGGTTTCAGATTTCTTCTATCTTTTTGATCCAATATCCTCTAATCTAGGGTCTATAGATAGAATTCAGGAAGTCTATGGACTTAAGTAGGAAAACCTCTGACAAAAATGTAGTATTTCCTTCAATTATAAGCAAGAAACCATAGTAATATTAGTAGGACTAGTGACTTTATGCCCAATTGATGTCCCAGATAGTTCCAGAGTTACTAGTTACCTCACACTACCATTTATACTCATTACTTTGAAACCATGTTATTAGACCCTCTTGTTAAATCTTGTTTTGTAATACATCAATAAAGAAGTATGTAATGTGTCCTACATTTATTTAAAAATATTTTATAGTGGTATTTCATTATGATTCATTTCCTTCATAATTTTTATAATTTTAGTATGATTGATTTCCTTTATCATCCTTTATATCTGTATGTATTTAAAACATCACTGTGTTGACAACAGTGTGCCTTTCATACGGTACTTATCCTCTCTGAACCTCAATTTTCTCATCTTTAAAATGAGAGACTATAACACTTACCTTACAAGGTTGATGAAGTGTATTTAAGGAGATAATGTGTCTGGAACATAACCAGTGTTCAATTTTTTAAAAAAGCTATTATTGTTGCATTATAAAGAGGAGTCTGAGAAGAGTCTTATTACCACTGAAGCTTAAGCAAAGCAGCCACATAAGTATTTATAAAGTGCTTCAAATATACCACATACGCTCTAAGTCAAGTTACCATTAGTGATGTTAAGGTCACTGCAGTGCTGTGGGCTTTAACTAAACTTACAGTACTGCTGGGGAATCTAATTTAATTGAGACGCACTCTAATTTGGATTACATTTTTTTCTAATTTAATTCCTCATGCCTTATATTTTCACATAGTTGTTAGTGCATAAATTATTAATTTAGTCACTTTGTTTGATTATATTTTTTCTGGCATTGCTCATCAGTGCTAACGTGTTTAACTATTGGTCTCAGTGGTTTCTTAAAAGCGAAGTTATGTAGGAGGGAAACACCCTCCATAACCCAAATCTAATAAAAATGCTGCTTTGTTTAAATTGTTTCAAGATACAAAGCTGGACTTTGTGTCTGACCACGTCTGCCTGATAGTTTTAGTACCATCATCATTCAGTACCTTTGGGGAGACTAGCCTAAGGGAGTCTGGGCTCCCCTGGGAGGTTATCAATTTTCTTGTGCCTCCATACCTCTTGCTATGCCCATCTGGACCAGGGCTACTCGTAGTGTGGTCTGTGGACTTGTGCCAGTCTGCAAACTCTTACTGGTCTGTGGAAGAAATTGAGAGTAAGCGTTCAGAAACTCTGATAGCAATTTGATGGAGTTATTTTGTGTTTGTTCAATGAAGTTAGAAAAAAGGCTTGTATTTTGTATTCTTTGCTTTTTCATTTCATTTCTATAGTAATTTATCATAATTACATTTGACAAAAGTGTCAGTCTGCTACAAATTGGAAAAAGAAAACACAAACCTGGTCCTTCCCCACAGATAAAGAAATACTGATCTAAATTATAAGGCATATCTGGCAAAAGACTATCCCAGGTAACGTGTAATTGAAAGTAATCAATAAAAAGGAAGGCATTCTCATTTAATTCTACATATTTCGTAAATACAACTTGAGCTAACATTTCTGCCTGGAAGCATCTATGTACAGATTAGAGGCATTTGTCTGTGAAATTTCCTGTTGCTTGTGAATCTCCCTAAAGGTGGGCTATGGGGGGGATGGTTTTCTCACCGGGAACTTTGTCATAGCATGTATGCTAAACTGACATTGTAAGAACTATCACAATTGTCTCCTGACTAGCCCCCTGTTTCCATTCTGGCACATAACTTATACTCCACTCTGTTACCAGAATAACAATCTTAGTCAAACGAAAAATTTTATCATGTTACCCTGATGCTTAAAATCCTTCAGGGACTTTCGATTATTCACAGGATGAAGTTCAAACTCTTCAGCCTTCTGTACCAGGTTCTCCGTGATCTAGTCTGGGTTTGTTTCCCTGGCCTATGCATTTTAGAAAGATTATCCCTCCTTTTCTATCTCCTTGTCCCTCCTGTCTTTGAAAAGCCTTCTCAAGTGTCATCTTACTAAGGCAGCCTTTTCTAAACCTTCCCTCTGACACTCCACCCAAGTAGAATTGACCCCTTCCTCTTTGATGATACCCACCAGTTTCTGGAATTGCACCAAAGCTTCTTTTATTTATTTATTTATTTATTTATTTATTTATTTATTTATTTATTTATTTATTTTCAGGTGTACAAAACAATGTGATAGACATTTATCATTTATATCCCTTACACAGTGATAATCCCCTCCCCCATCTACTACCTCTCAGACATCGCTCACAGCCATTGCATTTCCACTGTTTCTATTCCTAATGCTGTACTCCACTTCTTGTAACCATATATGTAATTGTATATATATATATAATTGTAGTTGACATTCATTTTTGTTCAGCTTCAGGTGTACAGTGCAGTGATCAGACATCTACATCATCCCTGAGGTGGTCTCCCTAAAGCTTCTTTAGTGAAGTTTGGAAAGCAAATTAAACCCAAATCAAAGATTGGGCTGTTTAGTTCTCAAATTGAGAGTTAGATGTTGAGTAATGCTTTTGGGGGGATACTTGTAGCCAAGCTACAATGGATACTAAACTCTGAGGAAGTTCTAGAAGACACAGGAGAGGTGACTGGGATGGTTCCCCAACCATGAACTCTTCTAAGAGGTGCTAGGAGGGTGGGTAGAAACCACTCACATCCCTGCTGCTTCAGCTCCCTGGCTTGGGCTGCTGCTTGAGAAAGGTAGAGTTACACAATGGATAATTAGATTTTAATTTAGTTTACTACAGGAGGCATTCAGCTGTTTACTGAATGACATTCTAACTGGCCTGAAAAACACATAATGGGTAGAGGCTAGTATTTACTTGTATAACACATTTTGATTAATTAACTTTAGTGTGCTCTCTTTTCAGATAACTAAGTTAAGAAGCTGTGCATGAAGTTTCATGTGATTGAATTAAATGCAATGTCATAGTTGTAAAGCAGTAAAGGCATATCTAGACTCTACCTATTCTATAGTAGTAGATTAGGCATTTGGTTAAATGCAGTCTGATATATGGAGAGAATAGCCCCTACTGTAGGATATATTTGGATTTAACAAAACATTACTTGTTCAAAATCCAATCAATGGGTGCAATTATTACAATAACTTGGTTTATTGTTATTGCCAGAATATACTGTTAAAAATATGTTCAAGTCGAAATAGCTTTATGTTGCCTCTCAGATTGCAGAGTTTTTAACTTGGATCTTAGTTGGATACTAGTGACTATGTGATTTTTTTTTTTTAATGAAGCATCTGAGAGCCATAAAGGTGAAATGGGTTGTGTAAAGTCACATAGCTATTATTGTCTGAGCTAAACCCATAACCCAGGTAATAACCCATATTTCCTGAATAAACATCAGGATATATATGGCTTGACAAAGGCAGTTTTCTGATTTGTAAATTTATTAACATGAACAGTCTTTCAGAGATAGATATCATCTTTTGTAATACATTAAACAAAGAACTTTCACTGTGGAAAAGAAAATGAGATTGAGTCTGTTCCTAGAATACCTGGTTCATGTGGTTCCCATGAATTCAACAGCATGAAAGGAAGAAGTCTATTTATGATCTCAGGACTGATGTCTACTTGTCACTTCAGGCTTTGGTGTGACTTCCTGGTTCTGTTCAACTGCCTTTTGCCAGCACCCTAGTCTGACATGAAATAAGTTATGCTGCCAAATTATTACTCTGTGTTTACCCTTGCATAGAGCATGGACAGTCTGGAAAAAGAAAGCACAAAGGATGGAACGGTATGACCCTGTAGAAGGCAGAGCAAGCTGCCCACAAAAGTTTATGTGCCCTCTTTGCATTGTCTGGGTCCATTATTGGAAAGTGGCCATTCAGCCATGAGTTACATTTTCTAGTCTGAACTCCTCATTCCCTCAGCCCCTTGCTTTACATCTAGATGTGTCCACCTGGTTAGTCTTCACTAATAGAATGTGCATAGGATGATATATTATTTTCAGGCCAATACTTTATGCTCTTTCCTTTCTGCTAACAGAGTGCCATAGGGGTTGGCGAAGCCAAAGATAGAAGGAACCCAGGTGCCTAAAGCACCACATGGAGGAGAGCTGCCTGCTAACTAGGGAAAACTCCCTCAGACTCTAAGATGAGCAAAAAATAAATTTCAAATGTGTTTCACTCTTTACACATTTTGGATTTGTTAGAGGAGCCATTACTCCCCTAAATACTATAGAGCCTCTGATTCTAAAGAGTTTTGTTTTTCACTTTGAAGGTAGGTGTTCATCTAAACATTAGTTATAAGTATTTTTACAAAATATTTAATTAATTTAGCACTCTAAGTGTTCATAGAGGTCTCAATTTTCCCCAAGAGACTAATAAAGCAAAATGGATTGAAACACTTGATGAAGCATCTAATAAACAAATCACTTAACTTTTCTTAATTTTGCTGATATCATGCTGTTCACTTCCAACGAAATTTGTTTTTAATTTTAATATCCATGTATAGAGGTGAAGGATGTTGTCCTTTGGACATAGACTGTAATTCTAATATGTTGTGCTCATTTTATAATTGTATTTATTTATACTTCACCTCTTCCCAAAAGAATTTGCAGGTCTTTTAAAAACAGGTCTTTATAAAAAAATGACTTAGCAACAAGGTTAGTAAAAAATTTTAAAGCAAGATATATAAAAAAGGACAAGGAAAATATGCGAACTGTAATTTTTCACAGGGTTGCTATGATTGAGTTTCCACCCTAAGTCTAAGCTTCTTGGCAGGCTGGGTAAAAGGGAGGCATGATAAATTACAAATCAGCCATCAGAAAGGAGAAAGTCTACTTACTTCTCAGGGGAGGCAAAGCTTTGTCTGGTACAAAATTCTCAAAGAAAATGTCCTCAGTGTTTTCATCTCAAGGGAATAGGACCTACCAGGAGTGAGATAATAATGGATTCTTTTAAATTCTTCAACTTAGTTTTGTGCAATGAA
Organism: Rhinolophus ferrumequinum; assembly: GCF_004115265.2. Classification (NCBI taxonomy): domain Eukaryota; kingdom Metazoa; phylum Chordata; class Mammalia; order Chiroptera; family Rhinolophidae; genus Rhinolophus; species Rhinolophus ferrumequinum. The sequence goes on along the minus strand of NC_046300.1, from coordinate 29,391,516 downwards.
TTCCTGATGATGTTGAAAAGGGAAGAAACTGTTAGGCTAAGTAATTATTGAAAACTTGTTTATTTTAATTTGCCACGTATCTTAACTCTTGTTCCCAAGGCATAGTTTGCAGATGACAACGCTTGCTATGTTTACTTATAAAAAATAAATTTCTTTGGCTCATGATGGGTAACCTCTGAACTGAATTGCTGGTTTGATTCTAAAAGTATTTTGAACAAATTATGTCATTAGTTAAGGTGAATTGATTTTTGAAAGTGATTGTTTTTAACTTCCTTGGGAGGGAAGTTGGTTTTCTCAATGTACGAGCTTGGAATTCTCATAGTCTGAGGGGTCTTATGTTGGAATTTATAGGGAAGTATCCCCATGTTGTAGCACAAACCATCCTAATTAGACACTTGTAGGTACAGGTCTTTCTCAACTTAGATTTAATGTGCTTAAAGAATATTGCAGCTGGAGATTATCTTGTTAGTCATCATTTTTCAGATGAGAAGATGGAGGCCAAGACTGGGTGCAGGATCAGCCAGCAGTCCCCAGATAGTGAAAAAAGAGCTGAAATAAGAACCCTTTATGGTCTCCAAATGCTTAGCTTGTTTTTGCTAGGCCTCTTCAGCATAGCAGATGCCTCTTTGTTCAATGCATTTAGTTCAATGCAATTCAATTTAATGCAATAAGCCTTTATTAAACATTTTTTATAGAAAGGACCAGCCCCCACAATTTCTAAGCTCCTTAGAATGTTTGCTTATTTCTATATTATCTTAAACCCTAGTTGTTTCCATCAAGTACAGTTTATCGTCCTTTCTAATCTCTGAAGATTTCAAAGCACTTAACATTACCTTAAAACTCATTAAGCTGCATGCTGAATCAGAGATTGGATGTTATACATTTATTCTTATTATTTATTTAATACCATCAAAGAAATTCATCCTCAGTGGGAATTGATAGCTCTAAAAGGATAAACCTTTTCTTCAGTGTTCTGAAAGGACAAGTACCATTAAGTCAATACTTCTTTTCCAAAGATAATCAATGATAATACAGAAAAATATTAGCAAGTTACTCATAAACATCTTCTCAAGTGAATAAACTAATCAAATAATTTTTTAAAAAGTTTTTGTGAGTTTATATTGGTTTGATCTGGTATATGCTGCCTAGTAGGAATAAAGTAGTTCGTAAGGTTTTGTTAGTTACTGATGAAAACAAGATGAAAACCACTTATTCTTTCTTACCAATTAAAATTTAGAATTCCTACCTCTTAAAAGTTGCCCATAGTATTACAAATTCTTTTTTACTTTTTAAATACAGGGATACCCTATTTTTAAAAAATGAATGGTGACTTTATGTTTGCTGTTGCCTTTTGAATTACGTTTTGTTGTTATGCAATTTATGTAGTTGTTTTTGACTTTTTAAAATATTGAAGTCAATATGAGTTTCTCTTTTTATAGTAAAAAGTGGCTACCTGTTTTGTTGGACTTTGTTTTTCTTGATAGAAACTTTGCCAGATTTTGACTAATTTCATTAAAAACATTAATCTATTAGAGCATAAGAGTAATAAATGGATTGTCTGTTTGGCCCTGGCTACATTTCAATATGAGTGATTAACTATATAATTGTAGATCTGTGTATGCAGTCTAAGAATTTTTCATATTCAAAATTAAATTTTCAACCATCCCTAAAATGACAGAAGCAAATGACATAGATACAGTTTTGAGAAATGGTAGACTACACTGACCAAAGCTAGTGTGAGCTTTTTGGGTGTGTAACATAGGTTCATATTCATGTCCATTTTTGATCACTTGCTTTATGTGTGAGCATATCATCATTTTGGGTATACTGCCTAAAATTCTAGCTTTAAAGCTAAACAGTAGTAGGTTCATTAAAACGGATGTAGATCCCTGGGCAGGGGAATTCAGACTCATTTCTTCATTATGCAAATTACGGAGGCTGTGCTAGAGGCCAGGGGGTTAATGACTATTAACTGATGATAACAGGTTCCAGCCTCTTCTATCATTTATTCACTCAGTGAGAGGGAAAGGAGAAAGGCTGAGGGGTCATTGAAGAAATAACTTTGGATTTATGGTTTGGGCTTATTTCACAGGTAGTATTTTTAACACAGGAATAAACAGATGAAAATAAAAATCATCCAAAATTGCGTCATCAAAAGATAACACTAGTAACATTTTGCTCTATATAACATTTCACACTAGTAACATATGCTCTATGCAATACAGTTTAATATGTTTTTCTTTCAAAAATTATGTTATACATACCATTTTAAATGTATTATTCATTTAACCTCATGAATTTCCTCCATGTCTGTAAATATACTTCTAAAACATTCATGGCATCACATGCCCTCATTCACTGCTGTACTATCATTTATTTAACAAAGGTTTCAGTTTTTGGACATTTACGTTTTTCCAATTTATTTTAGTATAGTGAATAATGCTGTGATAAGCATCTCTATATAAATATTTTTGATCAATTAATTCTTAAGATGAATTGTTAGAAGTAACGTTGTTATGTGAAAGGGTGTATAACTCTTTAAGGTTTTTGGTATATATTAAAATCTTCCCTGCAGAATTTGTACCAATTCATACCTGTGGACAGGAAATTCCCATTTCCTCCAAATCTCGAAAACACTATAATGTTTCCAATGTTTGCCAACATGAAAGAACGTACAGGTTTCATATTTTTCATAGCTGTTCTTAGATTACTAAAGATTGAATAAGTTGAATATTTTCTTCATATGTTTATTGGCATTTTCTATTTCTTTTTAGTTGCCTATTTATGTCAATTTCTTATTCTATTAATGTATTTCTCTTTTTCTTAGTGATTTCAAAGCACCCTCTGATATTGAGGAGAGAAACTCTTTCTGTCATATATATAACGTTGCCCTTATTTTTTCCAAGTTTTCCATTTGACTTTTAACTTTGCTGATAGAGATGTTAGATATATAGAGATTTTTACTTTTAATGTAGTTATGCCTGTCAGTCTTTCTTTTTTTATTTTTTTGGGCTTCTACTTTGGATGTCATGTTTAGGAAGCCTTTACCCATCTTAACAATTAAAATTACTTGCCTATGTTCTAAATTATCATGAGCTATTTTACACATGGGCAATGATATGAAGAATGACGTAAGCAAGGCAGTATATGTAGTGGTTAGGAGCATAGACATGCGAGCCTGATTTCATGGGTATGGTGGTTCTAGAATAAGTCCACAAAGCCTTTGACACTCCTCCCTTCAAAGGGCGTAGCCTATTTTCCCTCCTTCGAGTATGGGCTGAAGTTAATGACCTGCTTCTAATGAGTAAATATTGTAGAAATGATAGAGAATATCTTCTTACACTAGGTCATGAAAGACGTGGGTCTCTCTCTCTCTCTCTCTCTCTCTCTCAATCTCTCAATCTCTCTCTCTCCTTCTTACTCCCTTCTTCCCTCCCTCCCTCTTCCCACCTCTTGGAGGAAGTTAACTACCATGTCATGAGTACATTCAATCAACTCTATGGTGAGGTCCAAGTGATGAGGAGCTGAGGTCTCTACCAGCAGCCAGGGAGGAAACCAATGGAGGTTTCAGGCCAACAGCGTGTGAGTAAGGTTGGAAGTAGATCCTACATCCTCATCGAGACTTCAGATGACTGCAACCCCAGGTGACATATTTGTTGCAATATCATGACAGAATCTGAGGCATAACCACTCAGCTAAGCTGCTCCTGGATTCCTGACTCTCAGAATCTGTATGGGATAATAAACGTTTGTTGTGTAAAACTGCTAATACAATGGGCATGAGTCTTCCAGGTGTGTGATTTTTTGTGCCTTCGTTTCCTTATTTGAAAATGCAGAAAATAATAGAACTCTATGAGATAGTTTTGTAAAGTTTATGTAAATGAACATGTATAGTACTTATAACAATGCTTAATACATGGTGAGCTACATGTTTTGCTATTATGTAACAAATATCTGTGTACCTCCACTCAGCTTAAGAAATAAAATGCTACTGATAGAATTGAAGATCCATTTATGTCCCTCCTCAAATATATAATATATATTTAACTATTTGAACACATGGAACTCATTTTGGTCATGGAGTGAGGCAAAGATCCAATATGAAATTTATTTCCCAAATGGATAACAAAGATTTTCAGCACAATTCTATTAGTCATCTCTCCTTTTCCCAATGATTTGAAGCTCACTATTTTAATGAACTAAATGTTATATATATTTTCATTTATTTTGGGGTTTCTATTCTCTTTATTGAGTGATGTCTATTTTGTTATCAGTTACGTGCTGTTTTAATTATTATAGCTTCAGGGTATGTTCTAATACTGCCAGTGTGTTCTAATACTGGCAATACAAAGTTCTCTTAATTATGGGGCTAGGCAGACTCTGAGATGGCCTCCTATGAGCACTGTCTTCTGGTGTTCCTGACCTTGGGCATGAATATCTTTCCCTGAAGTGTGGGCTGGATTTAATGACTCTCTAGTCAATAAAATGTGGTAAAAGTAATGTCATGTCTGAAATTAGGTTACAAGAAGACTGTGGCTTCCATCTTGGATACTCTTTTTTCTTTTCTCACTTGTTTTGAAGCCAGCTATCTTATTCTAAGCTGCCTTATGGAGAGGGCCATGTGGCCAAGAACTGAGGGAGGTCTCCTGACAACAGCCAATGAGGAACTGAGGCCCTCAGTCCAACCGCTCAAGAGGTACCCAGTTAAACTGAGCTCAGATACCCAATTCAAAGAAACTTAAATAATAAAAAGTTTGTTGTTTTAAGCTGCTAAATTCTGGGGCAATTTAAAAAAAGATTTTTATTAAACTATAGCTAACGAGCAACATTATATTAGTTTCAGGTGTACACCATCATTATTCAACATTTCTATACCTAAAGAAATGATCACCATGATAAGCCCAGCAACCATCTGACACTGTACTATGCTATCAAAATATTATTGACTATATTCCCCATGCTGTATATTACATCCCTATGACTTACTTGTTTTATACCTGGAAATTTGAACCTCTTATTCCCATTCACCTTTTCCACCCTTTTTAAATTTTCCCATTACAGTTGACATTCAATATTATTTTATATTAATTTTAGGTATATAGCTTTGTGGTTAGACATTATATAATTTAAGAAATGATCCCCCTGACTAGACTAGTATTCACCTGACACTATACATAGTTATTATCATATTATTACAAATATTCCCTATGCTTTACATCCCCATGCCTATTTTGTAATTATCAGTTTGTACTTCTTACTCTCTTCCTCTTTTACACCCTGCCCCCAATCTCCTCCCATTTATCATCCCAACGAATCTAGTACCCATCTGACTCCATGCATAGTTATTACAGTATTATTGACTGTATTACTTATGCTGTACCCTACATCCCCATGATTACTATGTAATTACGTGTCCTTCAATTCTAAATGATAGCTTTGCTGGGTAGAGTAGCCTTGGTTGTAGGTCCTTATTTTTAATCACATTAAATATTCTGTGCCAATATCTTCTGGCCTGAAAATTTTCTGTTGAGAAATCAGCTGTCAATCTTATGGGGGCTCCCTTATAAATTACTAGTTGCATTTCTCTTGCTGCTTTTAGGATTCTCTCTTTGTCTTTAACCTTTGCCATTCTAATTATAATGTTTCATGTTGGGAGCCTGTCTGGGTTCATCTTGTTTGGGACCTCTGTGCTTCCTGAACTTGTATGTCTATTTGCTTTGCCAGGTTAGACAAGTTTTTAGTCATTGTTTTTTCCAATAGGTTCTCAATCCCTTGCTTTCTCTCTTCTCCTTCTGGTACCCTTATCATGTGAATGTTGTTATGCTTGATGTCATCCCAGAGGTCTCTTAAATGATCCTCATTTTTTGGGATTCTTTTTGCTGTTTCAATTGGGCATTTTCTGCTACCTCATCTTCTAAATCATTGACTCAGTCCTCTGTTTCATCTAGTCTGCTGGTGATGCCTTCTAGTGCATTCTTCATTTCAGTTATTGTATTCTTCACTTCTAACTGGTTCTTTTTTTATGGTTTCTATGTCCATTTTTATGCTTGCTATCTCTTGGTTGAAGTTCTCATTAAGTTCCTTGAGCATCCTTATAACCATTGTTTTGAACTTTGTATATGGTAGGTTAATTGCCTTCATTTTGTTTAGATCTTTTTCTGGATTTTTCTCCCATTCTTTCATTTGGAATGTATTTTTTTGTTTCCTCATTTTGGCTGCCTCTCTGTTTGTTTCTATGTATTTGGTAGAACTGCTGTGTCTCCCAGTCTTGGCCAGGTGGTCATATGTAGTAGGTGACCTGTGAGGCCCAGTGACACAGTCTCCCTGGTCACCTGCATTGGGTGTTCCAGGAGTGTCCCTTGTGTGGGTATGTGTACCCTCCTGTTGTAACTGAGCCTTGATTTCTATTGGCACATTAGTGAGTGGGATTGCCCCTCAGGCTGATTGGCCGTGGGGTTTTGTCACATCCACAGCTTACAGGCTACTGTGCAGGTGGCTTACACCACTGTTTGGGATTCACTCCAGCAGCTCTGGTGCCTGTTGATACTGCCCTTTGGGTATGTTGCATGTGGGGCTAATTAGGTGGTTCTGTGCTGTGGTCTGAAGCTAACCTCCAAGTATTTTGGTTCTGTAGCCTCTTTCAAGGTGCTCTGGTGCAGGCCGCAGTCACCCACTGACTCTGACTGGTGGGGGACTACCTGGTAAGAGCTACAAAGCAATCCGCAGTTGTTCACTGCCTGTGCTAATCCTGGAGGCGTATGGGAGAGGCCATGCTGTAAACTGAGGACATCTGTCACCTGTACTACACCTGGGGTAGTATCACAAAATGTCAGGAAACCCCAAGGCCTACTGCCACCTGCCAGTTTCTTTAAGGTTCAGTCACTGATAAAGCTTTGTGTGGTATGCAAGTTGGGTGAGGCAGGGTCTCAGGGAGTCACTAGATTGGGAAGAGTTGTGGTCACCAGGTTAATGTAAATTCTGGTTTGGTGCCAGTGTTGAGCTTGAAGCTACTCAGCAAAAGCCTTTGAGCACACTGAGGTCAGTCACCATCTGCCTGGGGTCTGTTAGACTTTGATAGTTTTCCAAGAAAGAGAGCAATGTGGGCATGGCTTGCTGCTCTTGGAGAAAGTACCTCTGGTGTTGGGGAAGTTGGGTGGGGTGGGGCCCCAGTGAGTCAGCAAGGTGGATTTGTGGAGCTCACCAGACCAATCAGATTTAGATTTGGTCATAAGCGTTGGGGGAGGGCTCAACACAGGAAAGATGCCACCAGCCTACTGGCTGCATCAGAAGGATCCCTCACAGGGAAAATACCGGCAGTCCTCCAGCCCTTGTCTGGAAGTCACACAACTCAGTCTGTCCTCAGTATGTCTCTCTCCAACACCCCCCAAGTTACTGTCCCTTCACTGGAGCCCAAGATGAGTGCCTGGGAGTAAGAGAGTCTGTGCATGGGCTCTTTAAGAGCACACTTCAGTTTCCCATCGCCTTCTATCCCACTCAGATGGTTGGAATCCCCCCCTCTCCCCACTGGTTTTCACTGCCAGATGTTGTGGGGGATCCTCATCCCAGCACCAGTACTCTGGGTTGGGGAGTCCAGTGTGGGGCTTAGGTCCCTTGTTCCTCTTGGGGGAAACGCTGCAGCTGAGATATCCCACCTGTTTCTCAACTGCCACGTGGAGGTTTGAGGTTAGCCAGTTCCACATCTCTGCCCCTTCTGTCAGTCTCGATGTGGCTTCTTCTTCGTATTCTTAGTTCTAAAACTTCTGTTCAGCCAGACTTCAGATGGTTTTCCAGGTTGATTTATCTATATTTTAGTTGTAATTTTAATTTCTTCCTTCCTTCACTGAAGGAAGCAGGAACAATAGAGGGCATCCGCCATTTTGGATCCCCTCTGTGGCAATTTTTAATGCAGCAATAGACAACTAACACAATTATTCTATTCAACTGTTTTGGTGAGGATTAAAGAACTCAAGCTGGAGGTGAGAACACTCCATCAATCTGGGTGAATAGGCCATCTGAGTAGAATTTTGTAGATGCATTAAAGGTAGTTTTAACATTGAGAAGGGTAGTTTATGGCTTTGTGAATAAAGTTTGCAGCACTAACAAGCTTTTTTTTGAATCTTTAAACTCTATTTTATTTATTGTAATATAAAATAAATTTTATGTAATAAAAATAACAATTTCTGATATTCCCAAGGTAACTCCATGCAAAAACTTAAGGTGGACTTTATATAATTCATTTTATAGGCTTAAGAAATATTATAGGAGAATGTCTTTTAAATGAATGCATAACCATGCTTGGAAATTTAGAAGTTTTATGACCTGTTTTTTAAATATTTTTCATCTTAATTTTTTCCTTTTAATTCTAATATATTCTGTAAAAAACTATTACTGTTTTCCTGCCTGTAGTTTAGCCTATTATAAATTTGGTTAAATTAATGCAAAGTTAATGGCTATATTTTAGAGTAACCTCTTGAAATGTAATAGCTTTATTGGAATAAAACTATTTTTTGCCAAAATTATGTGGAACTAATGAAAAATTAATTGCTTTATAAAACGCTGGCTTTTATCTAAAACTAATAATTCTTGTACATCTCTTAATCCTCCTGCAAACAGTTGGCAGGAAATAAAATCTAAGTTTACCAGTTCAAATTCCCTAAGATCCTCAGAGTCATTTTTATTTTTGCATGATCCAACCTTTTAACTTTCTCACAACTTTAATCTTAAAAAAACAGATTTCTAATTAAATTCTGGCATATCATTCCCCTAAAGGGGAGTTAGGAACACCAAGTCTACCTCAGATTTGAGCCCCATGAGCTAACACTTTTACTTTCTTTACATTTCATGTTGTTGGCATTTATGTACGTCTTCCTCTAATAAAATGTAATGATTGTTATCTTTTAAGTTGATGGCTGTGACTATGCCTTTTATCTGTTGTTGACTGTGCTTCAATCATAAATAAATCATGCAATGAAGTAAATTACTTAATCCTGTTTTATTTGGAAACATATTAAGGATAGATACAGAAGGGAAAATCACTGTATGCCTCTGAATTGCTCACACTTTCATGATTTTTCATTGTGTTCGAACACTATCAAGGTGTCCTATCAATAACAATTTTACACAAGAGCCACATTTGGAGATTTTTAAAGTTTTTGCTACTTCTTGATTAGAATACGTTCAAATAAAAACCTCAAAATTGTCCTTTGTCATCAGCATTCTCCATGATTCGGCTGTTTTAATAATAATTCATTCTAGTATATAACGATTTAGCAAGACGATTATTAATCCCCAGCTACTTTTAAAAATGAGACCACATATTATTTTACGCCTTGTTTTATGCGTAGCAGTCCTTTCTGTCTTGATTTAGTAAGAGAGGTTTTCTAAACACTCTGAAAGAAAAAAATAAAATGTTACTCAACCAAATTTGTTTATTAAGCTCTTTTAGCACGAAAGGGAAATAGTCCAAATTTCAAAACAGGTTTGGAGAATGAGATATGTGTTATCGAGAAGCATTCTCCTCCACAGACTTCTCCCCTCAAAAACGTTTTTTTCATACAGAGAATGGACCTTCGTTTCTTAGGTTAATTGCTGGAATATGATGAGGTTTGGTTGCATTTTTAGTAATTTCCAGATTCTATTCCAGGACATTTGGGATAGAGCCCAAGAGCTTAGCATGTTTTCCTTTTTTCATGGTAAAATTGTGCAAATATGCATTAGAGTGTGAAAACAAACAGTCTAATACATTTTTGCAAAGCTCTTTATGTTTACTGTTTATTGCAGATACCAGATCCTAATTAAAATGCAGTAACAAAAGCCAAGATACAAAGAACAAAGATATAACAAAACTTCATCTTTATAAAATATTTGTGATTAATCCTGGGGGATGTATGGCCTCATGGCACTGCAGTGGAATTCTAAAAGGCTTCTTCAATTACGCCAGGAAGGTGACAAAATTCAGCGTTTTCTGGTGGTTCAAGAAAGACAAACCCTGCTGTGGTTATTTTGGGGTGCTATATACTTCTTAAAGAAGTTCTCGTAATTCTTTGATTCAACACCTTAAGTTTTGCTCACTATACATTTAAAATGCATAGCAACAAATTTCAAAGAAGTAATCAAAAGAAGAGGCATTAAAAGCATATTTTGGGCTAGAGATGGATTTAGATCTGTTTTTTCTGTTTCAGTTCACATTTTCTACATAAGTGTGGGAGAAATTACTTTTTGTTATTTGTGCATGTAGGAGAATTAAAATGGTAATTGGAAATATGGAGGATGGTGTCAATGGAATGAATAGGGATTTGGAGTCACAACAACCTGAATTTGAGTTGGGACTCAACTTTCTGGCTTTGTGGTTGATCTTAAGTTAGTGATTTAGCTTCTTGGAGTCTCAGTTTCTTCATCTCTAATATGGGGGAAATAATAGTAATCTCACGGTGTTGTTTGTGAAAATCAAGATTATCTAGGTAACTCTAGAGGCAAACACGTTTGTTTCTTCGAAAGGAGGTACATACCACAACCTGTGCAGTGAGGCTAGAGGGGCAAGAGAGGAGTAGAATCCAGTGGGTGAGGAACTTTTGAAACACCACTTCCCCCCTGTTCTATTTTGTTTGCATTTAAAATTTTCTCTTGAAGAGCTTCCCTTATTTATTTATTTCAGAATGTATTTGTAAAGATGGAAAAATCTTGTGAAGATCCTTTGTGTACTGCAGCAGTCCACAAAGTGTGGTCCTTGACTAAAGGTATCTGCATTATCTGGGAAATGCAAATTCTTGGGCCTCACTTCTCAGATCTACCTACTGAATCTGGTGATGGGGTCCAGTAATCTGTATTTAACAATCTCTCTAGGTGATTGTAATGCACACAAAATTTTGAGAACTCCTGATGTATTGAATTTTCTTTTTTTTTTTTTTCTCTGTAAATAGCAGCCTTAATAATACACAAGTCCCAACACTGACAGAAGTAATTCTCTGTACATAACAAAGAGATATTGAGAGATGGTATACTGTAGTGTTTAAGAAAATTAGATGTAGGTTGATTTATGGCTCAGTTCATCATTTATTAGCTCTGTGTCCTTGGGCAAGGTTCTTAACCTTTCTGTGCCTCAGTTTCCTCCACTGTAGAATGGAGATGATAATAGTATCTGGCTCACAGGAATTTTGTGAGAATATAATAAACTTAAGACAGCACCAAACAAACAGAAAGCTATGAAGAAATATGAGTTATTTTATTATCTAATGAATAGAGAGGCTATTACAAAATGTAGAGAATCCGTAAACCAGCCAGTCTAGGAGGTGTTGAATTTCAAATTATGGCATATAGTTTCTTTAATCATTCTTTATTTTTTCAGCAAAGACTTGTTGTTAGCTCAGTACAAGCCAGGCGTTTTGAAAGGTATTAAAAATATGGTAGAGAACAAGAAAGATTCAATCTTTGCCCGCATGATGCATAGAAGAAGAGAGAGGCATTAAAAATAATTTCACAATTAATTGACCACAATTGTGACGAGTGCTATGAAGGAAGAGTACAACATGCTATGAAAGTGTTTAACTGGTAAACTTAACTCAGAATGCAATGGAGGGTAGTGGTTTCAGTGAAACTCCCCTCAGAGAATTGGAAGCTGAGCTTTGGGAGTTTGCTAGGCAAAGAAGGGTGTCAGGGTCAGTGTTCCAGAGAGAGAGAACAACATGTGTAAAGGCCCTGAGGTAGGTAGGAGCTTGGTGCTTTGGAGAAGCTGAAAGAAGGCCAGTATTGTTAGTTTATGGGGGCAAGACAAGACTGAATTATCCCAATGGTGAATAGCCATTGAAGGGTTTAAACAAGGAAGTGACATTTGTTTTTAGGAAAGCCCCTCTAGCAACGTGGGAGAAGTGTATTGGAGGGAGCCAGAGATGCTGAGAGGAAATTGGTGGCTGTAGCTGTAGTCCAGGCGAGATAGGATGATGGCTTAGGCTATGGTAGTGGAGGAGATGGAGAGAGGTTAGTGGAATTGAGAAACTGTGGATTTGGTGAGATATTGAGTAGGAGACAGAGAGAGGTGCCAAGGGTGTGTCCCTTGAGACCACGGACATTAAATTCCTTTCATAAGAAGCACCTAGAAGGAGGAAATTTGGGGGAAGATCCTAAGTTCACTTGAGTAGGAGGGACCTGTGGCATACCAAAGAAAGAACATAGACTAGGCAGCTGGTTATATGAATCTGGGCATCACAGAGCTGGAGACCTCTCCAGTAAACAGCATGGTTTTGTATGTGTATGGTTGGCATGTATAGAGTAACTGAATTGATGAGAATGGATAAGGTGATCCAGACAGACTTTAGACGAGAAGTTTGAGAACTGAACTCAGCAAAGCACTGGCATTTACAAGTGAGGCAAAGGAGGACTAAGCCTTAAAGGAAGAATGGCCAGATGGGTAGAAGACCAGGCTGGGATGTCACAATAGCTGAGGGGAGAGAGGGCTCAAAATGGAGGAGGGAGTCACTGGGGCCAAGTACGATCAAACTGAAAAATGTTCGCGAAAGTCAGCTAAAGAAAGGTCCTTGGCAACCTTAGTGAGAACAGTTTGTGAGGAAAAGTAGCTTATGGAATGAATGGGAAAGGAGGACATGGAAATCATAAGGAGGAGCAAAGCTGAGCGGGAGCACACAGAGATACGATGGTAATTTCAGGGTGACACGGGGCCGAAGGAGCACAGTTATTTAGAGAAAAGAGTGTTGAACATGTTTTAAAAATGGCAGGGACAAAATCAGGGGAGAGGAAGAAGCTGAGGACATGTGAAGAGGATGTGTTGATAGTGGGGGTTTTGAGGAAGCAGGAGGGAGAAAACCACAGTGTGGGTGAAGGGTCTGGCTTGAGTTGCTAGCCTCAGAAAGTACAGGCAGCTCTTCTATTGAACAGGAGGTCAGGGGGATGGGGTGTGTACAGATTCTGGTGGGTCTGTAGGTTGGTGGTGGGAAGTTGAGAGGTTTCTGTTTGGTGGCTTCTATTTTCTCTGTGAAGGAGTAGGCAAGGCCATCTGTTGAGTGTGATAGAGGAGCTGTGGAGGTTAGAGATTTGAGGAACGTGAAGACTGAAATAGTCATTGAGACTGGAAGAGGGAGGCAGTCGGAGAAATGTAGCATGGTTATTGTGAAAATCTAGTTGAGAACGGAGACTACGAATTTGTAATGGTATGTGTGCTTCTGAGCCTCTGCGCTCACAAGGCTGACAGACTAGTTGGGACACAAACAGTTATTTATAGCGTAGTGTAAGAAGTGAAGTACAGGACACTATGGCAGTTCATAGGAGGGAGGCTTTAACTTGGGACCTAAAGGTAAGTGTTAGCCAGGTGATGAGTAGGAGGGAGAGTGCATCAGTTGGGAGGGCAAATGTGAATGAGTCCAGAGGTATGGGGAAACATAGTTCCCATGGGGAGCTGAAGGGACTTTCCAGGTGGCATAGACTGTAGGAAGGTGTGGGAAGTGCAGGAGGGAGGGAGTGGTTAGAAGAAAAGTTGGACAGGAGGTGGGTGGGCAGCTCAAGCACGTTCTAAGCCAATGGTTCACCAGGTTTTGTCCCTGGTGCAACAGGGACCAGCTACATTAACATCACCAGGGACCTTGTCAGAAACGGAAATTCTTGGCCCTGCCCCAGATCTAACATATCAGAAATTCTGGCAGTGGAGCCAGTGACCTGTGTTTTACCAAGTCCTCCAAGGGAGGCTGATGCATGCTAAAGCCTGAGGACCAGTGTTCTTAAGCAATGGGGAACAATTGATTTAAGTGCCTCTTTAGCAGGAGGATGACATCAGAGGCAGGCTTATGAAAATCTCTGGCCACCGTGTGGAAAATGGAGATTCCTGTTTGTGAATCCCAGCCAGGAATCTCAGCAGGGCTAATTCATCAGCTGGGTTACTGATCCTGGGGCAGGGTCTTCTAGCCAATGTCTCCATGGCGACCAAAACCCTCTTAGAAACTCCCAGATGAGCACACCTCTCCAGCAGCTCTCTGCTGCCCCCCTCTGTCCACAGGCCACACTCATGGTTGCCAGGCCCCTGGTTCCCAGGCCCAGGCCTTCCAGACCTTGATCAATCCAGTTTCTGCATCTGCCCAACTCCCTGTATGTTCAGCTTTGTCAGACCAGGGGAATGACAGGAGCTCTTGGGTAAATAGACACTATCGTTTGACAGTCTTTGAATGGATGGTTCTAAAAAGCCCAGAAAAGAGTACCAGTTAAACAGTTATCTTGAGATATCTTTGGGACCAGATTTGCAAATTTTGAGACAATGGTGTACATATGTCCCCTTGGATCTCCAGGGAACATTTTATATATATACATATATATATATATATCATGCTGATATCTCTCCATAAAAGCTCTTTCAGGATTAGAAGGCAACATGTGTCTGAAAAAAACATATTTGAAGGCTTTTTCCAAGACTAAAAAGGATGTGACATCAGAAGACTTGGTGTGGGATAAAATGATTCCATCAAATTCCATCATCCATCCCTCTCTTTACAACAAAATTCTCTTGGTGTGTTGCCTAGGCTGGGCTTCATTTCATTTGATACGGAGAAAGATGATTTTCCATAGGCACAGATTGGATTGGCACAGCTGCTTAAAGATAATAGAATTTTTTTTGGGAGAATGATATAGGCTACCTTTCATCCAATGATAACCAAAATAATATGATACCTTCTAAGCAGTTAAGAGGCCATGTCTCCCTGGTGTAATGTCCAAAAGAGGGAGGTACATGGGATTTGGAATCTGCCAGCTGGTGCTTGAATCTTGGTCTCACCAATTACCAAAAGCAGTTTACTGTTGGCAAATCAGTTAACCTTTCTGGGCCTCCATTTTCTTTTTTTGTAAAATGGGTTGTGGTGAATTGATAGATTAACATAACTAGGGTACTAGGTAGGTGATCACTAATTTTAGTTTTTGTTGTCTGTTATTATGGGAATGAAACTTTAAACTTCTTATATTTCCCTGTTTTCTTACCACTTTATTTTACCAAAAACATTTCCTCTTTTATCAAGCTCTTATTTTATTCTTGGATTATCATCTTGTACTATATACATCATAGAATAGATATAGGCCACCAGCACCTTTACTGTGTGCTATCACTTTCTATCTACACATATATCTATATTCATGGCCATTCTTTTATCATTCTCCTGAGTCTCAAAGAATTGTGTGTGGTATTAGAATCTCCCCTCCCTCTCCACCTCCCCCTTTTTTAAACTTCAAGAGAAGCACTCTTTTCACTACACTACGTTATACAATGTATAATGTAGCTAAGAAATAGTATCTAAGGATGTCATGCTTATGGATGTAAACTGCAATACTTTCTTTGTGCTAATAATGACGAATCACTGGAGACAGTATAGTAAGCGATGGAGTCCTGGGAAGGTTGATAGGAAAGCTCTAGAAAATACTGTGACTATGGTCAAGATTGATGGTAGATTCTTCTCTCCTCAAAGTGGGTTTCTCAGCATGGATGTTCATCCTTGGTTCACACCTTCAATTAATATGTATGTATTGATAATCTATTATTTTTTTCTACTGGGCTAACAAACAGATGTTTGTGATAAATGTCACACCAGAGGTTTAGTGAGTAAAGGGATGGTTCAAGATTCAGAAAGAGGAAGAGGCCATTTCGACCCAGATGATCAAACCAAGCTAACATGTACATTATTTGACCAGCTATGTCCAGGGCCTTCTATCATAAGTTTTAATGCTTCAGGAAGGAGACGGGACTTGAGCTAATTCATGAAATTTGGGGGAGAATTCTGATAGATGGAGAGAAAAGAGAGACTATTTTATGTAAGGGGAATAGCATGGACAAAGCCCTAGAAAGGGGAATCAACTGGCTCTGATCTAGGCACAAAGAGTGTACCTGTTTGGCTGGAGGGCAGTGGGAGGGTAAATATAATTGGGAAGGTACACTGGGTAGGCTGAGAAGGATAGGAGAGGAATTTGGGAGCTCGTTTGAATAGGAGAATGATATAATACCTCGTCTTTAAAATATCAATCAGTGTTCTGGATACCAACTGGGAGAGTAGAAAGAATGAAGGCAAGTAGGTTTGTAGGAGGCTTTTCTAGAGTTTAGGCATGAGTTGTGAAGGCTGTGTACAAATTAACATGGTGATAGGAGAACAGAGAAAATGTGGGGCAGAGAGAATCTCCAAGGCCTTGTGAGGGCCTGGAGAAAGGATGGGATGAGGGAGTGATAGATGACCTCCAATGACTCCTGCCTCCAGATATTTATATCTTTGTATGATTGCCTTCCCTTGAATGTGAGCTGGATCTAATAACTTCTAACCAACAGAAAATGGCAAAAGTGCTGGATGTTCCTTCTGAAGTAAGGTTACAAGAAGACTCTGGCTTATGTCTTGCTTGCCTTCCTTTGCTCTCTCGCTTGCTCACTCTGATGAAAGAGAGCTGCCATGTTGTGAGGTATCCTATCAAGAGGCTCATGAGGTAAAGAACTGAGGGTAGCCCCTGGCAAACAGTCAACAAGGAACTGAGGCCTTCAGTCCACCGGCCTTCGAAGAACTGAATTCTGCCAACAATCCTGTGAGTGAACTTGGAAGTAGATCCTTCCCCACTCAAGGAAGTGGAACCTGGAGATGACTGCCGTCCTGGCTGACACCTGGATATACCTTGTGATTATAGCCTTGTGCTACATAACAAATTACCCCCACATGTAGGGACTTAAAATGACATACAGTTTTTATTCCACAGTTGTGGTGGGTGAGATATCTGGGTGTGGTTTGGATGGGTTTTGGGTCTCTCACAAGGTGGCATTCATTTTAAGGCTTGACTGGGAAGGATCCAATTCCTAGCTCATTCGTGTGGTTGTTGGCAGCATTTAATTCTTCATGGGCTGTTGGACTGAGGTCTCAGTCCTCCAGAGCTGTTGGCCAGAGGCCTCCCTTGGTTCTTGACCATTTGGGCCTCTCCATACAGCATTTCACATAATGGCTTTTTGCTATATCTGAGTGAGCAAGCAAGAGAGAGTACCAGCGAGAGAGAAAGTGCTAGTAAAATGAAAGTCACGATCTTTTGTAACCTTATCAGAAAAGAGATATGCCATCGCTTCTGCTGTATTCTAATCACTATATTGTGTTAGAGTTCTTTAGTTACGAGATCTGGCCCATATTCAAGGGCATTAATACAAAAAGGTGAGATCACTGGGGACCATGTCAGAAGCTGCCTACCACAGCTACAGTTATTTATTACGATTTTTGTTGTCTTCCCAAAGGGCTTTAGGCTCCTGGAGGAGGACTAGTGCTTTGTACATAAGGGATTACTAAGTATTTATTGAATAAATGAGAAGACGCTTTGAAGTCTTGAAACTGTAATTTTCAAATGAGATGTTAAGGCATTGATGGTTTCCTCACTGGTCAGCAGTATAAAAAGGATATAGGGAGCCCTTTGACAAAATTCTGACCCTAAACACAAAAACCTAGTTCACTTCACTAGATGTAAGAACTGAGAGGGCCAACCTGTACAGTTACGTGATGTATAAAAGTGCCTGGCTGAGGGGAAAAGTGGGTGCCTAAATCCAGTCCATAATTCACTCACCACAGCTGTGTACCCTGGCACAGGTCTATGTCAGTCTAGAGGGCAGGGAGGTCTTTTGAAATTTATCCACACAGAGGGGATATTTTTTTTTGTAAGTAGCAGAAAGGCTGCATCTGTGATTCTCTAAGGAAAGTGTCAGCCCTCACCTCTCTCTTCCCACTTGCTTTCAGCTGTTACCCCTGCACTCTACCCTTTAAAATGGGCCTTAGGGAGTGAAGGGGAACAGTGTCCCATGCCACACCTGACTTGGGGGAGCATTAAATTATTTTTGGGAGGCTTTTGAGAGCCTGGGAGAGAAGGTGCTGTACAAACGCAGACAAATTCCATTATCCCCATTAAACTGCCAAGAAAATTCTATGCACACAGCAATACCACTCTTTCCCTGAGTGCTTGGACTGACCTGACAATAGCAAACAAACAGCAAGCTGTGATCTGTTTTTAATTCCAAATGAAAATGCACCCTAAATGGATGTGAGAAAAGAGAAAAAGCAACTCGGCAACAATGTGTGTTTTGGCTGAGGACCCCAGGAAGCCTTGCTCCTGTTAATGTCAGCCCATCTTCCTCCCCTACTCCAGGTCGTTCCTGAAAAGCTCAGCTCACATTATGGTTGGAGTCCTCGTGTATTGAGGATAAGGATGTTGACAATAGGGCTTAAGCTGCATAAATAACTGCCAATTGCTGTTTGGGTCCCAGCAACTGCCAGCAAAAAAACAGGGGAGGAGATGATATATGGAGCATAAGTTGTGGGAAGCGGGGGCCAGGAATTAAGTAATGTGGAATCTGGCAACCAGTTCTGGGTGTAAAAGACACTCTGACAAGGTGATCACAGGCCACCCACAATTGTTACGCAGCTATAAGAAGTTATTTTGACAGGACATGTGGCACACTTCAAATAGAGGAATCAACCCCCCCCCCCCAAATAATTAGTGATATGTTACAGGAAAGTTCTGGTGTAAAGAACAAGCTATTATAATAATTGAGGGATAGTACATATGTAGCCTCCAGAAATTCGTTTTGTAACTCCATTTAGTTCTGTTGGTGGTGATGTGTGGAGTGAGATGGGAGGAGAGACAGAAAAGTGGTTCATTGGAAAAAGGAAAAATGCCAATCACAGCTATAATTTTGTGCTTCCCAGTCCTTTTGCTTTCTCTTGGCAACATTTTCAATGGCTTCTCCAACATTCTCCCTCAAAGCATTCTTCCAGTGTACTCTACAGGATACAGCAAAGGAGAAAAAGAATAGACCAGCCTCCTGCGTGCCCTCATGTCAGGTTTTTTTGTGTGTAATTCATCATTCTAGCCCAGCCTTTCTACCTTCTCCAACCTACACCTCACCTCTTTGTTCCACTTGCCCGCTCATACTACTGAGCCCTTTGCTTGAAACCACTCAGGCTTCCTCTTTCTCAAAGTCTCCTTTGAATCTTACCAACTTTAGAAAAGCATTTGTGTTAAATTGTAGCAGAAGAATTTTAGGTGAGAAAAGAAACAAAGAATCCATTCGATGGAGTGTTTATTGAGTAAAGGGATGAAAATGCCAGTGAAGGTTAGGGAATTCCAGACTTGGGTGCATCCGTATTGATTTGTATGCCCAGCACCGACCCCACTCCTGCCACAACTTTCTTCAGAGAACCATTTCCTCCTTCTTTTCTAGCATGTGGTTTGTGCAGAAGATGTAGTTTTCTCCCCTAGTCCTACTTCCTGGCCTCAGATGATTGCTGTGGGAGTGGTCATCTATATAAAACTGGGTGTATCAGTTAGCTTATGCTGCCTAGCAAATTACACCAAACTTTGATGGCTTACAATAATAATTATTCTTCTTCAGGAGGGTGCACTGGGGTGGCTCTAATTCATGCTGCAGGTCTGCAGATTCCTGGGCTGGCTCTGTTCCGTGCATATTCATTCTGGGGTCCAGGCTGAAGGGGCAGCAGCTACCCAGGGAAAGTGTTTCTCATAGCAATGGCCGAAGTACGTGTATAAGATGGCAAGTAGAAACGTATGATGATTCTCCCTTTGTGTGCTCCTGCTCCTCTCTGATCTGGCTTGAGCCATCTTTTTTCCCATTTCTCCACCTTTTCCCTCCTCCAGGAGACTGGTTAGAAGACTTAAGAGAGTAAGGTGGGAGGTCCTATTCAGATATTGTCAAAGGAATGTTCACAGGTCACAGTACTTGGAAGAGGAAAGAAAAATTCACTTGCAAAGAGTGCAAAGGAGTCAGACTTCGGAAAGACTGGCTGGCCTATTAAAATCATAACTAGTATTTAAGGAAAAACTGCAACATTGTCAGTTATCAAGCATAGATTAATCTATTCATGGTGAAAACAGCAACTTGCTCCCATGATTACCATATCTACAAAGATCGTGATACATCTCCAGACACCAGCTTAACCAAAGTTGGGGTAAAACTGTTTTGGGGAGAGAATTACAGGTTTACAGGAAATAGTCAAGGATTTTTTTTTTTATTATTATTTAATTTTGGATACTAGAAGCATACAGGATGAAGACAGTGGTTTTAAAATATGCCTGCAAATTCTTCAAAGCTATCCCTTCAAAATAAGGTGGAGCCTAATGCCTCTTCACATAATTGTGGGCCAGACTTAATGAATTACTTCTAAAGAATAAAACGTGGAAGAAGAGATACTCTGTGGTTTTTGAGATTAGGTCATTAAAAGCATTACAGCTTCCGTCTTGCTTGTTCATGGATCACTTTCTCTAGGGGAAACTAGTGGTCATGTAATGGGGACACTCAAGCAGCCCTGTGGGAAGATCCTTGTAGTGAGGAAGTGAGATCTCCGGCCAACAAAGAGCACTAACTCATGAGGCATGTGAGTGCGCCACCTTGAAAGCAGATCTTCCAGCTCCCATTAAACACTCAGATAATTACAGCCCTTGAAGACATTTTAACTGCAACCTCATGAAACAGCCTGATCCAGAACCATTTACTTAAGCCTCTCCTGGATTTTGGACCCAAAGACACGATGAGATGATAAACATTTATTGTTTTAGCTGCAAAGCCTTGGGGTCATTTGTTATGCAGCGATAGAGATTTAATACAACAAGCCTATTGCTTTTGGTTTATCACAAGGTGCCAAGAGTTGCGGAGGTCATTATTTTTTACTCTGTATGTAAAATGCTTAGATATATTAGGAGCAGGACAGAGTGTCCTCATCTGGTCTTGTCTCATACGAGTAGTCCAACCCAGAGTTACAAGGTTCTTCATTGGGGTATAAGGCACCAATAAGGTGCTAATAATAGACTGAGTCTTTATGTAGTGGATGCAGGCTTATTGCAGAATGGTAAGGGCACCTGGCACGGAAGGATGCAGACTCTTAGGCCCCAAGGCATGGATGGCCCTTGAAGACAGGGACCATGTTTGTATTGTTCACCCTGTAAACTCTGATACCAAGCGCAGTGTCTGGCATGTAGTAGGAACTCAATAAATGTTTACTGAATAAATGAATTCCTGAGTGCCTGGTGGAAATATCACCAAAATACTGTCAAAACCCCATCTATGTACTCATAGGGATGCCCAGAGTCTACCTCCACAAACTGTGCTGTGTTTTTGGCCTCTTTGGTGGTTATATTCTTTATGTAATAATAACATTCTTCATTGCAGACACAGATCCTTCCTAATTGGAATATAAACTGGATATGAATCCTTTCCATTTGGAAAGCATAATGACACTTCTGTAACACCATCAAACATTCCCTAGGGAGGGGTAGATTTAATCACTTCCTGCTCTCTATTGGTTGGATTTTTACTAGGGCCCATGAGCTGATAGAACATTAGGGTCTTAGCTTCTGACAACCACTACCGCCACGTCTTCCAAATGTTATGACAAAGGCTTTGGATCACTTAGTAATTGAAATGGAAGACAAGTGTAATTAACCATGTAAAAACTGTTTTGATTGAATTCCACTCACATTACATTATCAAATTCAGGAAAGAAATAAAAGTTTGAATTAGACTTCTGCCTTTGCTTGACTCACATCTGACTCTTATGCCCAATAGCTATACAAGGAGCATGGATTTTCTGACAGATGACTTATCAGTAAGGAATTTCTGTGGTCTGTATACATATGCATATCGTATCACTGACCTCACAAATGCCTAGTAGAGTATTTGTCATGGAGTAGGTGCTATGAGTATTTGATGGATAATGAATAAATGAATTGAATGAATAAATGAAAGCAATGTACATATTACTTTCCTAGCAATCCATTTACCCTCAATGACTCTTAGAACTGACTGGCAATGTGACAAGGCATTGTAGTAAGATGGGATGAAGGCGGATGCTTCCTGGTTCTTTTGGGGCCAAGTTAATCATCAGACATCATAGGCCAAGTGTCCATAGACCATAAGCATTCCAAAAATTTATAAAAATATTTGAGATCTGAAATAATTTATTTACTCAATCCTTTGTTGATATACATTTATATTGTTTCCAATCTCTGGTTAGAAGTGAGGGTGAAGTGAGTAAATTTGTATACAGGTCATTTTTTCTGGGTACCAGAATATCTACAGGATAAGTGTCTAGATGAGAAAATACTGGGTCAGTAGTTCTATGAATCTGTAAGTTAGATAACTTGCCAAATTGCCCATCATAAAAATTTATTAACTTACATTTCTACCAGCAATATATGAAATTGTTTATTTCCCCACAGCCTTCCCAACAAATAGAGTTATCAAACTTTTGAATTTTTGCTAGTCAGATAGATTGATCCTTAATGTCTGAGGAATTCATGGCCTTGTCAGGGGGAAAATACTATTACAATAACAAGATGGGTGTGTGTTGGGGGGCAGAATCTGTAAATGAATGGGCAGAGCTGAACTACTCCTCTCACTGGAGAAGAAACTGGGAGCTGCTATAAGAGAGAAATAAACTTATCTTTAAGCCACACTTTATCCCAGAGAATTTTAGGTAGGTGTATTATTATTCGCATTTTACAAATTAAAGACTAACCTCTATACCGTTAAGTAACTTGTTCATGATCATTTAATTAATAAGAGGTACCCTGTTTGCATCTAGGCAACCTAGTTCCAGAGCCCACATTTTAAATTATTAGGTTATCTTTAGTGACTTTTCAACTGACAAACAGCCATTTGGGCAGTGACTGTGATGAAAACATTTTAAATGATCAGATATCTATTATATTTTTCCATTCTGTGAACTATTCATATGTAGGAAACAGAATGGACATCATATGACTGCTGAGTGATTAAGTTGCATTTACCACATTTCATTACTGGGGAGAGGTTTAGATTAATCCTTAGATCTTGCCTTTTTCTGTTCTTTTTTTTCCCCCCTATTTTTATGGCACTTTTGGGCCTTTGAAAAATCTCAAATGGTTGTTACCCTCCTTCTCTGCTCTGCCCCATTTATCCTGAAAATTCCCAGAATAAACTGTGCTCAAGTTGCATGTGTCTTCTAGGTCTCATTTAGGAATACTGGAGTTTAAAGCATTGCTCTAAAGCTGACCTTCCAATCTGGCAATTAAAGGACGTTTCTGAACACATTTGTGGTTGACCGCTGCATTTAACTGCCCCAGGAAAGACATCAGAAAGATTTTTATGTCTATTAGGGCTGTCAAAAATTGGTATAAGAATATAGATTTTCCTGTCTTGTTAAGTCTGTCTAAACTCAGTCACAAAAACCTGGACAATATAATGAATAGACATTTTATACAAAAGAAAAACTGCCAAACAGGTAGGTACAGTGAAGCCATGAACATTACCTCTTTGGAAATTCGACCATGACCACAATATGCCTTTTTATTAGCTTTATACACACTGGGTGACTTTAAGAATATTCCGTAATCAATATGTTCTCCTTCAGCACCCTGCGAAAATAGAGATATTCAAATGATGGCTCCATAAATATCTATGGAGAATAATCACAATGCCTAAATTTTCCTAAGGAAAAAAGCATCTTCACAGTTTCTGTAGGAACAGAAATATTACAATGTTTCTGATAGGTAGTAATACAAATATGGTCTCTAAGATGTCAATGGGTCAGCTCTTAATATTTAAAAGCTGTCTGTTACTTACTAAATTAAGGCCAAACTTCTCACTATATCATTCAACACAAATTAGTCATTAGTCTGTGACAAATCATTCCTGCTGGACAGAAATGGTGAGACTCTACATTTCAGTGAATTCTCTGGACTGTCAAACTGGCTGCTCATGGCCTTCTGTCTTTTTTTTTTTTTGTAATTAAAGTTTATTGGGGTGACAATGGTTAGTAAAGTTACACAGGTTCCAAATGTACAATTCTGTAATACATCATGTATATATCACATTGTTGCTATTTCTTGTTCACTATTTTCCTTGGCTTCATCTGAGAGGCAACGTGTTATTGTGGTTAAGTGTAAAGGCTTTGGTGTCAGAATGCCTGAATTCAAGTACTGGCTTTTCTACCTTCTAATTGTATGATCTTGGGCAACTTTCTTAAACATTTTGTGCTGCAGTCTCCTCAGATGTGAAACACAGATAATAATAGTACTTTAGGATTAGTAAGCATGCACAGAGAGAAGGAATGTATGCAAAATGCTCAGGAAGTTGCTTAACACATATCAAGTACTCAGGAAATATTGTGATTATATTAGGTGGGCATTGGGGAGGATGATCTTTCTAAGGGTTTCTTTGGCATTAGAGCTTCATTCACTATTTAATAAGCATCTGGTGAGTTCCATGGTCAGGTATCTGGACAAAGTCAGAGATTTTATTCATAGTCCTTGAGTTTGTGAAGTAGATTTTTTAAAGGTAGGTATCAGCTGACGTTGAAATGGGCATAATTTTCTACTCTGCTTGTGCAGACACAAAAGTATCTCAGATTATCTCACTAATGTGTAAGACTAGCTGTTTCCTTTTTCTTTGTCCTTTCTTGAACCAAACCTTTCACTAGTAATACCCATTGGAAGCTATGTCCATGGTGGATATTTGCCAAACAGTATGTACACCAACCAGCGGGCACAGTGGGAAGGGTAAATCCTCAACTACCATTCTGCCCTACTGAGGTCGGTGCTGTCTTGGCTGACTACAATTGTGGGCCATATATCACTTTTATTCTTTCTTACGCATGCTGGTAGGGAGAGTTCATAGACAGAAGACTGCCTCATGGCAACATGTCAGCAAAATGGGCACC
This sequence comes from Rhinolophus ferrumequinum, assembly GCF_004115265.2. Classification (NCBI taxonomy): domain Eukaryota; kingdom Metazoa; phylum Chordata; class Mammalia; order Chiroptera; family Rhinolophidae; genus Rhinolophus; species Rhinolophus ferrumequinum. The sequence goes on along the minus strand of NC_046300.1, from coordinate 29,366,819 downwards.
TGTCTTACTGATGGCATTGTACCAGGCATCATCCCCTTCCGTTGCCATTCCTCCAACACCAGCTGAAGTTTGAGCTGCTCTGTAAGACTTTTCTGTTATAAAGGCCAAGGGGGAGAAACATATCACGACAGGCCCAGACATTTGTAGAAAGGCTTCATTTTGTCCCCATTTTCACACATCACCCAAAAGAACCATGAATTCTACTTTTCCCCATTTTCATATAAAACTACGTACACCACACTGTACATGTAAAACAAATTTGGAAAGGAGCCTCAAGCTGGCCTCTGAAATTGTGTAAGCAATTATCACATTTTTGTGCGCAAATGCAGTAATTATATGTGTAATTTGGCAGCTGGGTTTGAAAATTTGGCCTTAAATGGAACATAGACAGGAAAAATAAATGTTGGAAAATGCCAATATTTTATAAAGATTTTGAATCAAATAATGGTGGAATTATTGCAAGCCATCTTAATTTTTAATTATAATGATCATTACACAATATACAATAATTTTTTGAGGAAGAAAAGAACTATAGATCAATTGCCCATCGTTTTTGTCAGAAAAAAAATGCCTCCATTCTCGGGGAGGATAATTGTATTTTTCAGAGGTTATGGTACATATTTCAAAGACTTTTTCTTCTTAGGAAGAAAAGATAGTGATTGCCTAGAAGTTCAAGTTCTATGACATATTTTACTATAGGAAAAATAGAACTCTTTGTACTCTTTACTTTAGAGGAAAAGTAGTATTAACTCTGTGCTTGTATTTGAGCTAGTAATCTTAAATTAGATAAAGCTTTCTTATAAGCATTCAAGCTTTGGAATATAAGATTATAGCCCACATGAAGAGTAATTTAGATTGCTTTGATTTAGATTTAAATTGAACATACATAGTAAAATCATAGTTTTTATATTGTCATCAAAGTTGATTCTAGTGCGTGTGGATTTTTCATGTGGTTATAAGGGCTAGTGCCTTGGATAGAAGGGTGACCTTGGAGCGATGTTATCTTCTGTTGTTTGGTAATGTAGAGGTTAACTCTGCAGGCTCTGGAGCCAGCCGGCCTGGATTCCAATCCTGGCTCTATTAGCCACTCTATTAGCCCTGTGATCTAGAGCCAGTTACTTAATTCTTAACCATTCTGCACTTTAGTTTCCTTATCTGGTAAAAGGGAGTAGTAATATGGCCACAAAATAGAGAACTGAATGAGATAATTATGTAAGGTTCTTGATATAATGCCTGGTACTGGTCAGCCCTCAAACGTGACAACCATTTTAAAAAGATCAGAATTTGCTCCCTAGTGTTAAACCCCCAATCATGACTAAGTGAGGAGGGATTATCCAACTCAGAAATGCAGCGTGAGGGGAAGAGAAAGTCAATAAGTCAAGCAAGTTCAGTTGACGCTTGAACAACACGGGGTGAGGCGGGGCGGGGAGGTTAGAGGTGCCAACCCCTCCCCACCAAGTTGAAAACTCGGATTCAACCAACAGCTATCAAAAACAGTATTTTCCACCTGTGGTTTGGAAACTGCAGTTGGGGATGTAAAAATACTGTTTTCCATCCATTGTTGGTGAATCTGTGGATGCAAAACCTGCAGATAGGAAGGGCAGACTGAATTTACAGACAAAAATCAAAAACAAAAACAAGCACTATGTAGGTGGGCCCTCGGAGTTCAAACCCATGTTGTTCAAGGGTTCAGTGCAAACCGAAAAGTCCATCGGAAATCCAGGTTCTCCATGAAGAAGTAATGTCCCCATTAGAATGATGAAGGAAGCAGACCTTCTGGGCAGAGCTCTGTTATGGGGCTTTATTTCAACTCTGTAGCAAACTATTGAAAGCCTGCCAGGTCTGTGCTAAACCAGGGGATAAAGGAAGATTAAGAAAGTCTCTGTCTCAAGAAGTCTGTAATCTACAGAGGAAATTAGGTAAGTACCCAAATGAGTATAATACAGATGAAATATAATCAATGCTAAATACCAGGGGAAATAAATAAACAACATACTCTGGGAATTAAAAATAAAAATAGTAAGGAGAATATTTCGGTGTTTCCTCCTTGCCCCCTTCTAAAATCATGCAGGTGTTCTTAGAATAGGTAACTTTTGAGGCAGGCATTGAAGATCATAGAGATTTTGGTTAAGCAGACATAAGAGGTCCAGGAAGGAATCCCAGATGAAGAAAAGAGCACAAAGGAGGCAGAGAAGAGGCAAGAAGTGGGCACTCAAGAATACCTGGGCCCTATGTAATTTCACTAACAATTCTCACCCCAATAAATTAAAAAAAAAAAATTGTAGGCAACTGGAACCATTAAAAAAAAAAAAAAAGAATACCTGGGCCATCCATCATGGTGCGGGGGTGGAGGGGGTGGTCACGGAAATAGACCATTAATGAGGTTCTGTTATTTGAAGAGCCTTTGAATGATATGGTGAGAAGTTTGGCCTTCATTTAGTAAGCAGCAGGCAGCTTTTAAAGAGAAGGGTCTTGATCAGGTGTGTGCATTAGGACAATACGTTTCAAACTTTAAGGTGCATCAGAGAATCACTTCAGGGTCTTGTGAAAACACATATTCCTGGCCCCCTCTCCCAGAGATTTTGATTCAGTAGGTCTGGGGTGGAGCCCCACAGAATTTGCACTTCCAACAATCTCACAAGTCACACTGATGCTGTGGATTCAGAGAACACACAAATAGCCCTGACTTATATTTCATCATGTATTTTGAAGGTCATGTATTATGGCTTTCAAAAATTTTTTGTTTGCATGTCCTTATTAGTAATTAAAAAAAAAGAGAAAAGAAATTCAGTGTACACCCTTGCTATGTATTAGGTTGGTGCAAAAGTAAATAAAAAAATAATTAATTAAATATATTAGATTGGTGCAAAAGTAATTGCGGTTTTTGCAATTATCTTTAACCTTTTAAACCGCAATTACTTTTGCACCAACCTAATAAAATGCAAGGGTGTACACTGAATTTTTAAGAAATTTTTTACTAATAAGGACATGCAAACAAAACAATTTTAGAAGGCCATGTGCCCTAAGTCAGGGCTATTCAGTGTGTTCTCTGAATCCGCAGCATCAGTGTGACTTGTAGGATTGTTGGAAGTGCAAATTCTGTGGGGCTCCATCTCAGATCTTCTGAATTAAAATCTCTGGGAGAAGGGGCCAGGAATATGTGTTTTCACAAGACTCTGAAGTGATTCTCTGATGCACCATAAAGTTTGAAACATATTGTCCTAATGCACACACCTGATCGAGACCCTTCTCTTTAAAAGCTGCCTGCTGCTTACTAAATGAAGGCCAAACTATACACACTAACAAATAAATTATAGACAAACTAATGCTATGTCATATAATGCCTATACCACTCATAACCCTAAAAGGCTGAGCTAACGATGAAATAAAACATTTATTTTATTTTTATTTTAAATGTTAATGGTACAAAAGTCATTTTGCTCTCACTGAAATTATTACATTGTTTGAATATGCTTCACCAATTTTGAAAAGTTAAAAAAATGTGTGATACAGTTATTTAAGTGTTTTTTATATTCACTGTTTTCAGTACTTTGTTGTAATGGTTTTTGTAACTGAGAAATATTTCTCACAAAGACACATGAATCAAAATGGAAGAATTTCCTTACTGGATGTTTGAATTAAATCCCATTCACCAGTTATAGAAGGGCCTTTGTTAAAATTTGGCTCTGATGTCAGTTAGTTGTTCTTGCAAAGCAATAGGCAGGTGTTACTGTTTTTTCATCACAAAGTGGGTTCAAATTCTATTGAAATTCTTCGAAAGAGTTTTGTTTTTATTTTTTTTTTAATTTTTATTGGAAGAATTTTAAACTGGTTAAAAAATCTTGTTTCCACATTTTTAGAATGTGCTAATAGGAGATTTTAAAAATAGATGCTGGATTCACTAGTCTTGTTTTTGGCATCCAAATTACATAACAATGGAAATCTTTCTACATATCCTTTTCCAAAATGCTGTTAGTACCATGCTTTTCCTTAGAAAGGCAGTTTCTTCTTATTTACTATTGAAACATTACATTCGCCTTGAAGGGATAGATTGTGTTTATTAATATTACTAGTATTTTATTTTTTTAAAGATTTTATTGGGGAAGGGGAACAGGACTTTATTGGGGAACAGTGTGTACTTCCAGGACTTTTTTCCAAGTCAAGTTGTCGTCCTTTCAATCTTAGTTGTGGAGGGCGCAGCTCAGCTCCAGGTCCAGTTGCCATTGCTAGTTGCAGGGGGCACAGCCCACCATCCCTTGCGGGCGTTGAACCGGCAACCTTGTGGTTGAGAGGACACGCTCCAACCAACTGAGCCATCTGGGAGCTCAGCAGCAGCTCAACACAAGGTGCTGTGTTCAATCTTAGTTGCAGGGGGTGGAGCCCACCATCCCTTGCGGGACTCGAGGAATTGAACTGGCAACCTTGTGGTTGAGAGCCCAGTGGCCCATGTGGGAATCAAACCGGCAGCCTTCGGAGTTAGGAGCATGGAGCTCTAACTGCCTGAGTCACAGGGCAGGCCCCTATTATTAGTATTTTAAAAATACTTGATAGGTAGCATACTATAGATAGCTCATTTGTCATCATAGAAAAAGCATGTTTGGAACACTTGTCTTTTTGTAAATACATGTTTTTAGCTCTTTTGAGTACTTTGCCATGAGGAAATCCCAGTGTTGTACATATAGGTTCATGGTTACTCCCTATATCAATTTGTTCTAGAGAGTCATATCTGTTTTAAAGATTTAAAAAAACAAATAAAACTAACCACTTCGATGACATTCTGTAGTGCTTTGTGCACTGCTGGCTCCAACCCCTTACATGCAAATGGTTTCCTGTATATAGCACGTGAATGAATGTCACAGGGAATCCGTCTCAGTGACCTTAGCCAAAATCCCTTTAAAATTTTGGTCAAAGGAATGGCTCCATTACTTATGCAGCTTTACCATTAAGGAAGTTATTTACTGTTGAGAATATATCTTATCAGTGTATTTTGGTGGTTTGAAAAAAAAAAAAGCTACCTTTGGTGGTTTAAACAAAAATGAAATTCTTCATGTATTTTACTATTGAAACACAATCTATCAAAAACCGTATGCTGAGACTTGGTGAAATAAAAATATATAGAGGGGCTTTTGTTAAAATTTGGCTAGTCGATTTCTATCTTCTTATTCAAATTATATATCAAACTTCATAACATGGTATAATTTGTTCCAATTCTTGTTTGAAAAAAAATTTTTTAGCAATGTTTTCCATGTATCTTATCAACATAGATTGAAATTCCACTGAAATTCTTTGTTTGGAAGAGTTTAACCTGGTTTAAAAGTCCTGTATTTACTGACATAGGTGTCTGTTTTGGTTTGTTACCCTATTATTTTGTATGTATTATTTCAGCATTCACCAAAATAGAAAAAAATTAGGATATCTATAATAGCATGCAGCTTTCTGTTTTTCACTGTTAAAAAGAAACTGCATATTTAGTGATATTTTGTGAATGGATTGAGTATTGCCTAATTTAAATATCTTTGAAAAAAATCACAAAGGGTTGTCTCTATATTTTGGATGCTTACTTTTAAAATGTCTTGTTAATTATGATTGGTTTATATTATTAGCTATTACTTCAAAGCACAATTCTATATATCATATCATAATCATTAACCAACATGTCAAGATACAATATATACATAGGATGAAGTTCATTGTTGAAGAGAATAAATGTAAATTCATGTTTTAAACAGTCTTCTAAATAATTTCCAACTTTTAAAAGCAAATTTCTTGTCACAATTTCATCTTACAATGTGTTATATGAAGAGTTTATATTAGGGGTAGACATGTTACCTCTGCCATTTTCTTGTTCACTTGAGCTTGCAAAATTGATATTCTCTTCCATTCATGGCTTCTTTACAGGACTCTTTAAGCCAGGTGGCCGTTTTACCAGAGTTAGTTTAGTTAAAACTCAGTTATATAGTTTGTAAGCTACTTTTACCTGTGTATATCTAAACTGTAATGCATTGAATGTGTAAGAGAGGTGAAGGGGTTCTGATCATATCATCTGTGTTTGGATCTCTCATGTGTCTTATGTACCCTTGACATTCTTACATATAGACCAGGAAAGAGAACAGCATGAATCTATATATCAAATATAATTAAGCTTATATAATTTCTTATTTTTTAGATGACAGGGAGTGTATCTAAAAGCCCTAATGTTTTCTGCACACCCCAAAATTCATCTTGCTCATATCCTGGATGTGTGCACCCCCATTGTGGAGACCACTGCTCTGGGAGAATAAATCAGGTGGTAGTACAGATAGGCTAGAGCAGCGAGAGTCAGGAGGCTGGAATCAAGTTAAGACACAAATACAGTTGTCCAGGAAAACCTAAGAAATAAAAGACACGTCTGATCTCAAGGAGCTTTCAATTACATAAGGAGATAAAGCGTATTCTCATGATGCAATTCCAGGACAGTTACAAAGCTGTGAATCAATGCTTTGGACAGGACTATAAATTGAGGAATATGAGGAAGTTATTCTTCCTCCATGTTGCATGACGTTGTAACAGCGTGATTCATTTCTGTTGACTATGTCAGCTTCATCCAGGCGCATAACTCTGAGGGGAATAGAGTAAGTCCCAAACATTTTAGTATGAATGAGTTTTAAGATGTTTTCATGCTTTTCAGGTTGTTATGAGGAATAAATATTCACCACAATGCCTGGCACATCCTATATGCTTAGCAATCAGTAGTTACTATTACTAATGACAGGATCAGCACGAGCAGGTTGGATGTGGAGAGTGCATATCCTTGTATATATCTATGAGGACGTGTGTGGTGGAGGAAGGGCTTAAAGACATGTTGAATCTATTTCAGGATATTATGCAGTTCTGTGAGAATGGGTATAATGCATAAAGTATACTCTACATATGTATGTGCTCAATTTAGGGGGGTTGAAAAAAATAGTGAGTACAGTCATGGAAATGATTATGTCAGTTGTGAACCTAATTAGGGGAAAGGAATTTTGGAAATTGCATTTTGTGTTGAGAGGTGGCCAATGGGGTTTGGTGAAATTAAGGAGAGTGGGAAGAACAGGAAAAATTCTGTGTGGGAGCATTGACATCAAAAGGCAGGTCATGTGCAGAAATCTGAACTTCTCTAGTTTTGTGTTGTTGTAATATAAAATAGTGCTTCACTTCACACTTGCAAACAAACTTCTCATTTATTCATCATCTAAACACATATTTAATAATGCCTGCTATGTGCTAGGTACTGCTCTGGACATGGGGAATACAGCAGAGACAAAAGGACGTCATAGTGTTTACATTTCACAGGAGGAGATAGACTTAACGATAAGTGATGATGAGCAATGAAGAGAAAAAAGGCATGGTCAGGGTTTAGTGTATAGCTGTATGTGTGTGTGTGTGTGAGTGTGTGTGTGTGTTTATTTTTGTGTGCATGTGTATGCGCACGTGCGTATACTTCATGCCCATGCACACAAATGCATATCTTAATCAGATTCCCTATAACACAGAGTCTAAGACAAAGCCTATACCCTAATACTTTTGTGAGGTGCCATTCCAGAGCAGCAAAAGTGTGGGGAAAGGGAGTGTAAAGCAGAAAAATCAGGAAAACAAAAGGTGGTGCCTTTTTGAGCTAACCACAGCCTCCGAAGAAACACTTGGTTGCTGGGTCACTCAGGACATTCCCAGAAAGACGATATGGAACTCTGTGCTTGGGGAAAGGAAAAGAGAGCGATTTATGTTGATTTCTTTCCATCTGTTGTCTTTCGGTGACCAAATTTCACCTAACAGTATTCTACTTTTGGTTGGTTATTTAGCCTTTCAGGGCAGCTCCTGGGGAGACTGGAACGTTCATAGGCCCATTTGGGTTGGACCTGGATTCAGGAGTTTCCGGGGACTGGCTCTGTCCTTGAAGAGAAAGCTGAGTCAGCCAGTAAAGGTAAGAGATGAGCAGATGATGGTGACAACCTGGGCTTTGGTCACTGATGTTACGTTTGCTTGGGCTATTGCATCTGGGAAGTAAGGCACGTGGATGATGCCTGGGGACCGGTGGAACAGAATGAACCTGAGAAGGCACATAAATTAGATCCAGTACATGACCTCTTTCATGTACGGTGGCCAGATGTCTCTGATAAGGTTGTATTTGAGGAGAGTTCTGATGCAAGTGAGAAAACCAGCCACATGGGTATTTTGTAGAAATTTATTCTAGGCAGAGAGTATATCAAGTGCAAAGACCTTCTTGAGGCAAGAGCAGAAGATGGGAGCATAGAGTATTTAAGGAGCAGGAAGGAAGCCATTGGCATAAGTGAGCGCAAGGGTGGTAGGAGATGAGGTCAGAAAGGCAGTGGATGGCTAGGCCATGAAGGACTAAACTATGGTAGGTCTTTGGCTTAGACTCTCAGTGAGATGGAAAACATTGGAGAGTTTGAGGCAAAGGAGTAACATGATGTGACTTACATTTTTAAGGAATCATTTGGCTTCTGGTGGAAAATAGATTATAGAGAGGTAAAGGAGAAAGCTGAGAAACCAGCGTGGAGACTCTTGGATCAGGTGGTTGGATGTGGGGTATGAACGAAAGAGAAATCAAGGATGATTCCAAGATTTTTGGCGTAACTAAAATCCTTGACCAACTGGGAGAATAGGAATGAATCTCACTAAAGCCAAGTTTATGTCTTTTGATAGGACTTACCTATTTTGCTAATAAGAAGCTTTCACTGAGCAAGATCCTCCATTGTAAAATACTTCAAGTTGAGATCACCTATAATGAATAATATGTTCAACTATTTTATATATTTTAGATCTACTGGGTGTAAACAGATTAAAATTTTCACTATGCAGTAAGTCTGGCTATAGTATCTTGATTAGAAAAAGTCTTAAGTAGCCCTAGAAGTAATAAGTTGTCTAAGTGGTGTGTATGGCTGTGTGTGTGTGTGTGTGTGTGTGTGTGTGTGTGTGTAAGTGGAAATTTACTTGTTTTTAGTAGTCCTCCAATGGAAGGCAAGCTGGAACTCCCCATACAATATTTCAGATTGCTTAAGATGTTGTCATGTTGGTTTTCATTGTTATTAATGCTAAACACTCTAAGAATATCTCTGGCTCATGCGAAAGGTCCTGAAATATTTCAATGATTTATGAAACAAAGTGGCTTCCTCGATGTCTGTGCAACAATAGTGATGACTTCAGTGAATGCAGTAGTAAGCATTTATTGCAGCACCTGAACACAGATACCTGGCTGCTTTCTGTTCCATTAACAAGTTGTGAAAAAGTCTTGATGGAGCTTTTAGCCATAATACGTCTTACAGTGTAATCTGTTTTTAGAAGATTAATTTCACGTGAAATAATGAAGCAAATGATAAACAGCTTAAAGGAGACCAGATAAATAGATCATGTTACAGTTGATGGCAACCATATTGTTCCACACTTAAGAAAACTTTGCAAGAGAAAAAAATCGGATAAGAAAAATGGGTTGAACCATGTTTATTTGATGAAATTGGTTAGGATATTCCTGCCAATGTGAGTTAAAGGGGAGGGCATAAATAGGCCTTTTGCAGTTAGTAAAAACAAAAGAAAAGATTAGAAAATTTTATTACAAAAACATTTTTGGTTCATACAATTATTTGAAAGTCCCCACTACCACCAAAAAAAAAAAAAAAAAAAAAAAGGCAACCAATCCTCCAAACTTTTTATTATTTATTTTCAACCTGAGGTTTCTAACCAGAGTGGGCTCAAACTTAAAACAGTCCTGAGTCCTAGCTGAGAAGGATACAGATGAGATCTAGTTGGTAGAAGTTCCACTTGGGACAAAGATTTTCATTAAAAAGGGGAAATAATTTGATGTGTACTCTGACTCTGGAGGGAGTATGGTTAGAGTGTAAGATTTTGCTTGTTATATTTTAAATTCTTAATAACAGAGGTCATAGCACATTGTCATTGGCAATGTCAGTAAAAAGGAAGTTCCACATCTGTAACTCACCACAGCTGAGTGGGGGAAACTGATCCACGTTCTGGGGCAGCTCAAGATACACTCTGATTAGCAAACACTGAGGAGCCAGTTATGCCCTGTGGAACGACACACTTGATGACAAATAACTCTCTTTAGAGTTTTAGACAGGCACAGGGAAATGTATATGCTGCTTACCCAGGGGGTAGTAACATATGACATTTACCACCCCAAGGAGGTGTTGCAGATGGAAAATATTATAAATTCCAGAGGAGTTTTTAGATGTATTTACAGATGGTACACTTGTGGAAATTTGAGTGCTTCTGGAACATTCCAGAATCTTTGGACTTTGATGTCATTCACTAGTCATCCTTTGATGATAAGCCTGATGTGCCGTTCTTTAGGCCTTCATACCATCTTTTATGTTTCATTTTCAGGGAAACCTGATGTAATGAAGTATTTATTTATTCATTTAGTCAGTCAACATTCATTTAACACTTATTTGTAGGGGATTAAGCTAGGCAATGATAAATAAGAAATTTAAAGACTTTTTTTAAATAATGATTGCTATTACCTGGTAAATAATATTATCATTATTCTTATGCTTCCCCAAGATGCATAAATCCTGGTTGAAATGGGATGACATTAATAGTAACAACACATATTTCTCTGATTCTCCTCTCATCTGTAATTGCAGGACCTCTACTTCTGGAAGGTCCAGCAGTTATCGCTGGAAGTCCCACATGGTTTCTGATGGGAACCACATATGACCCCTATATTTTTTGCCCTGCTGCTCTGGCTTCCTTCTGCATAGGCCTCTAGTCCTTGGCATTTCACTGCTTCTGGGGGCCGATGACTGAGCTGCTCTCCCTGGGTTCCACCTCTTCGGCTGAGTACCACTGCTCCTGGCTGATGTTCGGGATTCCTTAGATGGCAACTGTGCATCACACTTTCTGGAGTCCTCAGGATGCCAGAGCCACATCATATTCCTGGCAGAAGTAAATAAAATATCTCTCTTGTAATTTTGAGTCACATGATGATTCAGCAGGGATATTTGTGCTGTCTTACAGAGCTCTACCATGGCAGCTGTTCCTGTTTCCATCCATAGGTCATCCTCTTTGATTCTTTGTACCTTCCCTCTCTTTCTTTCCACTCCCCATCACCACAAACTTAAAAGAAGTTCATTGGGGTTGAGGGTGGAGGGCAGTGAGGGTAGGGTGGACAAATCCAAGTGATACCTCTTAACTCAGAATCACGTCCTCCTCCAATAACCACAGTTATTAGATTGGCTTATATATCTGATCCCCTTTCCCCATAGGAGAGAATTCTCTTAGTTTTTGTAGCAAATAGACTTGTTGTTGGCCCACTTTATCAGACCTGAAGGCATGCTCAAACATCATAGGCTGAAGCCTATTAATAATATACATTTGAACCTTATTACAAAGCATTTTCATAGATAGCATTTCATTTTTATCACAAGAGCCCAGAGGTTCTTATCCATTTTACAAATCAAGACATTGAGGTTTAGAGAGGTTAAATGATCAGGGTCATACAGCTCAGCCTTTCCACACAGATTCCATAGTGTGGCAGTCAGGTCTCTACTCTCTGGCTTCCACATGTGTCTGTTAATTTCCTCTCCTCCACCTCTCCTTCTCTCCACATGAATCCTATGCCCCAGTCAGAGAGAGAGAACTGTGTGCAGTTTTCTGCATGATTTATGCTCCTGCTTACCTTTGTGACTTTACAAATGTGTCTCAAATTGGGTTCCCTGGAAACAGACGCTGAGGTGGGAAGTTGGATGGGGAGTGGTCTTGGGAGATTCACTCACAAAAAAGTGAGGAGGGAAAGACTGTAAAGTATTGAGGAAGCTTAGGTTGTGAGGAAGTGAGGAAGGCAGGATTGGAAGAGGGAGAAGCTGATGTGCAATGTGGTTGCAACTAATGCCTCAGAAAATCCTACAGGGAACATAACCTTGGGCAGGACAGTTCCCTGAGGCTGAGAGCAAGTCCCAGTGAAGAATGGAGATGTGAGCTGACTACATCTGAAAATTCTAGCAGCTGGGGGATGGGTGAGTTAGCCCTGAAGAAAGGTCCAGATGGATTACTAAAATGTCTACTACACATATTTTCCTTCCACTTTAATATTCTTGCCCTGTATAATTGCTCAAAACCATGCCATATTTTAATTTCTTTCATATTTGAATCATATTTTGTCTTATACAATTAATTTTTCTTGGAGTTTCTAATTGATATTCTTTTGCCCTCCCACCATGACAAAACAAACATATGTTTTAATCAAATTGCTAAGCTCAACTTGCTTCTTTATTTAAAAAAGAATGGAATGGAATACACTTTCTTCTTAGAGATGTTTTTTTTGGATCCCTCTGACCTCCCACTCCATTGCAGAACAACTGTTTTCTAGTTCTTTTGCACAGCTCTCCTCTTGGGATGTATATTAATTGAACTGTTTTAGAAGTAATATTTCTTTGATTCCAGGTCTTTTTTCTTGTGTTTCTGATTACAGTCTTAAGTTACTTTTTACAAAAGATTAGTGGACATAAACTTTTTGCCTAAAAGTGCAGTCTTTTGCTATGAAATAGAATTCTAAGTTCAAAATAATTTGTGCTGATGACTTTAAAGAATTACTCCATCATCTTCAAGCAGCTAATGTTGCTGATGAGAAGTCTGGTACCTCTATGAATCTCCTTCCTTTGTAGGTGACCTATCTGTTTTTGGTGGTTATTTTTAGATCTTCACATTATCTTCAATGATCTGAAATCTCATTAAATAATCACTAAAGATGAGTCTTCTTTAGGTCATCACGTTTGGTGCTTTTTGCTTGCCATTAATCTCATGGCTTCTGTCTTTTCTCAGTTTAGGAAATTTGTCTCCAGTTATTTTCTTCCCTTCATTTTCTTTGTTTCTTCTTGTATTTTGTTCATAAGTCTTCTCAATTGATTCCCTGTATATTTTCCATTTCTTTGTAATTCTCCTCAGCATTTTGGAAGACTTACTCTTTCTTTTTTCCCTCATCCTTTCTTTCAAATTTATTATGATAATTGTATTTTTAATTGCCCAAATTGCTTATCTGTGATAGTTTCTTTTAATCACAATCAATTCTTATTTACAAATGCAGCTTTTTCACAACCTGGAAAGGGAGCAGGACTTTCATACCCCTGGACCTCTCAGTCATTAGAATGCACAAAAGTGTGTCCCAATAGCTTGAAGGCAGTTCTCAAAATAATAATAATAATAATAATAATAATAATAATAATAATAATAAAATAAAATAAGATCCTGAGAGATCTGCATGAAACACTGAAGTTATATCTTATTGACACAATTTTGACAGTGGTGTAATGTCTTTTATTAAACAAAAAAAGGTCAAAGTCGATTGGATTTATTTAAAGTGAGGAACTGCGAAGAGCTGCCACTACAAATAAACAAGGGGGCCTAATAGAAGAGTTTGGTGGGAGGTATGGCTTTTATGAGCTGTCCATAGAATGCAATCAGTTGTTAGAGGATTTTTTTTGGCAAAGAATGATGAGACACTGAAATTTAAGGTATGTATTCTCCCTTATCCATAATCTTCATTGCTGAAGTGATTGCAAACAAATGAGTATTTACTGTAAATAAAGGACAGGAGACTGGAAAATCATTTCCAATGTTCCAAAGCCATGAGATAGCAGTGCTGATGAATCACTTCCTTCCTAAGAACTGTCGATAGTCGAGATGCCAGAAGAACTCAGTTTCACATAATATGTTACAGTTATTTTTACATTATGAAATCTGATATTTGTGAGTGTTGCCTAGGTTATAATAATTGAGGTTGAATTATTCCTGAAGGCTTTTTTGGCATACTCTTTACTGTATGTTTTTTAAACATGGGAAAAGAGAAGCAGTAACTTCTAGCTCTGGAAAAACTTCCACATTTCTCCCTTTAATAAAAATATCTTTATTAGATTATTTTTGGAAGAGGAAAGAACTAGATTGAGAATTTAGTACCCTTGGAAAATTCTGCAAAAGGGCTTTCCATTGATAAATGGGCCAGTCTTTGCCTCTGAGGGTTACAAAACATTATCATTAATATTATATTATAGCATTACTCAGAGCTATACTATGTACCTATAAAATAACTTGTTTTTTATTAATGTGACTGGACTAATGAATACATTCTTATTGGGTACTAATTCTAATCAACTTTATTAGATGGAAGCTCTGCCTTTTACTTCTTTGGTGTCTCTCCAGATGAGGTAGGGCAGGGTTGTGTGCACAATTGGGATCAATAAGGTAAAGGCTATTGACCAACGGATTTCCTCTGAGATTTTGTTGGCAACCCTTGGAAATACCCAATATTAGTATAGATTTTAGAGTTTACTGAAAATATGCTGTAAGAGAATATTCAACTTAGAAATTTTGAGAAAGGGAAGTAGGAGCCTATAGACATGGAGATGTTAACATTTATTAAATTTAAACATTAAGTGCTTTAATCTTATAAAATGTAAAGTAAAATAAATCAAGTCCAGTAGCTTCAAGTTGACACAAAAGACAGGCTTCCTCTCTTAGGACTCATCACAGTAATTTATATGAGAAATAAAACCAAGATTATTATTATGCATTTTTTCTATTTCACCACTATCCTTTTTCTAGCATTAGCCCCTCTTTCGCATTTTGAAATACAGGGGCATTGATAACAAATTTCAAATAATAAAAAAAACCCCAGGTATGAGAACATTTTCCATGGTTAAAGTGCTTTGATATTTAACACTCAACAATTTTTCAGACAGCTTCCATGCTTATCTTCAAGTTAAATTTTGGAATTGTCAGATTAAAAGGTGAAATAAACTAAAAACAAAACAAAACAAAAAACAAAAAAAAGGCTTTCAGTTTAACTATTGCAAACCTAGACATTGCATTCCTGTCCCATCCATCTTCAGAATTCAGGAAACAGATCAATATTTGCACGACAGGCAGTTGAATCTATAAGGAGAACATTCAAAGGAGCTTAGTACAAGCAAGGAAAATTTTCTAAATCACATAATATTTTAGAAACTTGTTTTGTTATAAGTACTCCCTATATACAAATGTTTGGTATTCATTAATGGTCTATGATAGAATAAGATTTATGCCTCACCAAGAAAAGTCCAGTTGAACATATTTGTTTAAATTAATAAAGAACTGTGGAGAGAACTGGGGGTTGAAGGATTAGGTAATGAATAAGAGAAACATATGCAGATGAAATATGTCTTCCTTCTTGTGATGTATTTCAGGGAATCTTTATTCACCTGAATATGGCCTTGAGTTATGCTTAGAGCATTGTATTAGAATTCCTTGTAGAAAGGGATTTAGATACACACGTAAAGTTAAATATGGTTAGACAGTAAAATATTGATTGCTTACTACAAACAATGCAGCGGGTATCTAGCACTTGTTTTCCTGGTGGAACATAATAAGGTAATTAATTTATCTCTAGCTGAGTTTTATTTGTGAAAAATTTGTGTTTTTTTAGTGGAATAGATTTAAATGTATTTTGTGTGTCTCAAATAGCTCTCAGTGTGGGCTATAATAATCATGTGCAGTTTGTGGCAGCAGTTTAGTAATCATCACCTTGGAAATGGGGATACTTTCTTCTTCTTTTTAATAGTAAAATACAAGGCTCCGTAGTAAAACAGCACTCCGGATATAAAAGCTAATGACTAATAGGAGAGTTCTGACCCTCTGAATTGCATTTACTGTTCACCAATGATTATGTCATTAGGAATGAATTAGATAGTCAATGAGGTGAATCTTCAAATCAAAGCTGCCACTTTGAAATTTTCAATAATCTGTTCACTTGTAGGAATAGGGTAGTGTTTAGCAGCCATTACTGTTCTATTGCTGGGGTTATGTGGCAGTGAAAAACAGTTTTCTTATGGTATAATCCCCCCTCCCTTCAGAGTAACTTTATTTTGAAAGCTAGAGTTCTCTGATTATTTATTCCTGATATGTACAGCAAACTAGAGCCAAAATAATCTACTACTTACTATCAGTAAATCACAGGAGAACAAAGATTGGTGGCATTGAGTAGAACAGTAGACGCTCCAGAAATGTTGATAGGTGATGATTCTTGCTCCTGCCTCATATGACTTTTTCCTACATATTGTTTTTACTATCTAAGTAATGTAAAGAAACATAATGACTATCATTTCTTTGTCTACTGGGAGAATTCATTTATGACTTTTTACATTTAGTTTCGTATACTCTCTTTTTTACTGCAAAAACATTACTTTAGTTCCTTTGTGGATACTGTTTGTATAAATTGGAATAATAGTTACAACAATAGCTGCCATTTATTGCATGTTTGCTATGTCCTAGGTGGCATGCTAGGGACATTATCTGCATTATTCCATGTAGTTCTTACTGCACACGAAGAAGTTGCAGGGTGGGATACAAAGGGAACTGACTAAAATGCAGGTAGTAATATACCTTTTCATTGGATACAGAGAATTTACATTATTGATTGCAAATTTTCCTCCCCCACTCAGAATTATTTATTTAAAGGATAAACACACAATATTCTCTAGGAACACAGAGGAAAAAAATATAATACAACCGACTGGAGAAGAGCTAAAGGAAAGAAAGCAGACGAATAATAGTTAAAGTAACAAGAAACAATGTAAGAAGGAAACTTGCATCAAAAACAAACAAACCACTCTGGGCCAGTGGATTGGAAGAGTTTGCCATGATTGGAAGAGTTTGCCACAACCCAGGTGCTATTTAGAAGTATGTTGTTTAATTTCTAGGGTTTTGAGATTTTCCCTTGTCTTAAAAAAAAAAAGTTCCTAGGGAAGTCAACGTGATACATGGCACCATATGATTGAATCAGAATTTCTTAAATGTATTTAGTGGCGTACGAAGTTGGATTTCCAAATAGCTACAATGAGCAAAAAGTCAAATATGTTTGGGAAATGCCAGGTTAAACAAAGTTAACCAGATTTATTTCTTGCAAATATTAGCTCCTTTAAGAGGAATTAAGAATTTCCAAGAGAGGGAGTAAAATATGTAATGTTTCCCAAACATTTAGTCATTGAGCCCCCCCTTACTTGTTTTTTCTCAAGGAACTGTTTGGGATTTGACTCTGGAGAATAAGTATTGGGGAATATCTGAAGTTATGGTTGCTGTGGAAATTTGTAATGCTGTTCTCTAGAAAGGTCATGGCTCCCGAGTTTCAGAACAATGGGCTGTTGATAGTTTCTTTCTTCAAGATGGAAGTAAATTTATACCAAAGAGAGTTTAAAAGCACTTCTCCCACTCCTCATGACTGGGGAGTCTGCTGATTTTACCTGCCCAAGAAAATAGTCACAAAGCACATAGGAGAGAGACAGAGACAGAGACAGAGAGCAAGAGAGAGAGAGAGAGAGAGAGAGAGAGAGAGAGAGAGAGAGAGAGAGAGAGAGAGAGAGAGAGAGAGAATATGAATGAATGGAAGCTGGTATCTTGTTCATTGTATGCGTTAAGTACAACTCTTGTACTTTGTCATGTAGTACATAGAAATCCAAACTGAATGGATTTCTACAATCTGATTATGAGTCAAGATTCTGGTGGTAAGTTCTCCAACAACCTGGTAATTTTAGTGGAAATTTGGCTTAAAGGTTTATTTCTGTTCAGTTGTGCCACTTGTTACGAAAGGACTGTGATACTCTACATACGTAGAAACTGAGGCCCAGGGAGTTAGGAATTCACTAAGGTGACACACACAGTGACTGATGGAGTTAGTACTTGAACTTTTCCTAATGTCCAGGCTTGCTCTCCTTGGCCATACTCTTTAGAATGGGTTGTAGTTCTTGCAAAACAGGGCCATGAAATATTTCACAAAACATCTCAGAGAGATGGTTAGTAGGAACATCATGAATCTAATGTTCCCATGTAGTAATCAGTTATAAAACAGAAAAAATATTATATGGAGATTTCCTTGCATAAGTAAGAATACCATTGTCTGCCACGATTGAAACTTTTATTCAGTCCGTAATTCTTTGTAAATGAAAAAATGGATTCTTTTCACAGGATGTTTAAGATTGGTTCTATATTGTTTTCAAAGTATATGCTGAAATAACTTATTTCCTATATATGCCTTTTGAGAAAATGACTCATCAAAACAAAATTCAGATTTTTAAAATTACCTCCTTTTGAAAGAACTTTTTTTAATCACAATAAGATAGATGCAATTAACGTTCTTTAGAGCAAAAGACCTTAAAGTAAGTTCGTATTTCAAAGTTAACCTCTCTGAATGACAGAGACCTCACATTTAAAAAAAAATGTTCTTGATTTTAGTCTCCATATTTTTTTCACAGCTAATCAAGCCCATTTGGGGCGAGGGGCGGGGGAAATATGTGGTTTAAACTGGAATTGTGTGAGAACCTGCTGAATTCTTATTTCACTTGATTGAAACAGTTGATTCTATTTCTGTTGGCATTCAAGATTGAACCAGGTAGACCCCAAATGCACAAAGACCATGCTATATATATTTTTTTCCTCTTAGAATCCATTGATTTTCGAAGTCATTGGAACATTTGCTCCTTTAAGATGTCTGCCATCTGACACATCCTTTGCTGGGTATTCAGAAACAGGCTTACTTGCTCTTTGTTTTGTGTTAGGAGATGGATGCTTTTCCCTTAGCCTAGTTTATCTGCATCTGCAGTAATTAGTTGGGTGGTGAATTAAATAAGTTACACCTGAGTTAGTTGAGAGGTTTAATCTGCCTGCATGAGTAGGAAAATTCTAAGCTTCCACTGAACTGAAAACCCCACTCACTGGCAAGATAGAGGGTGACAATGGTCGCAGCTAATGAGGTTCTGTTGGAAGGGATTGAATAATCATTTAATAATCCATTCATTGGCTGATCTGGCTGTCGGGACAGGGCATCATCACACATATGGCCTGGCCACCTGGGCCTCTGTACGTGGTGGTTAGTGTAACCCTTTCAGGAGTGTGACAACCACATTTTAACAATAGGAGCAAATGTATGATGGACTTGTGTTACTTAATCAAATTGAAATTCTGCATTTGGCTAACAGTATCCTGTATTGAGGGGAAAAAAATGGCTGTTCCATCTTCTGTTTGTTTCTAAGAGCCAGCAACAAGCTTTTGGCATCAATATTCACAGTGGGTTTTCAAACACTCGGCAAAAAACATCAATAGCATCTGCTCACACCCCATCACCCTACCCACATTTATTTTGTGGATGGCTCTAGCTAGCTGGATGGTTAGATTCTGCACCTTTCTGTATTTGAACTCAGCACTGTGGACTACTTCCAGGATAGTTAGAAAGTTCCTTCAAAACAATTCCATATTGGCTTCAGCTTCACTCAAGAGGCCTGGGCTACTTGACCAAATAGCAGAGCCAAAGACGGTGGACTCCAGTGCTGTCCTCTCTCTAACTTGCTGAAGGATCATTACAATCCCTGGATAGACTCAAAAGGCCAAGCTTGAAATCATGATTCTGTATTGGCTAGCTTTGCGAACTTGGTCAAGTACTCTATCTATCATCTGTCTATCTATCTATCTATCTATCTATCTATCTATCTATCTATCTATCTATCTATCTATCTATCTATCTGTCATAAATTTATTTTTCCTTGCAGATGACATAAAATATTATATTAGTTTCAAGTGTACAACATAGCAATTAGACATTTATATGCCCTATGAAGTGACCACCTTGATGAGTCTAGTATTCATCTGTTGCTCAAGTACTTTAATTATAGCCTTGATATTCCTCATCCATAAGTATGGGATCAAATTCTAATTCCTGTTTATTCCACAAGGTAGCTAGTTCCAGTTGAGAGGAACTTTAAATGTTATTTCTAATATTAAGTTTAAAGAAGTATATACTGTCTACCGTGAGGTCATAGCTTTCTATGGAGAATGTTTACTCCCATTCCACATGAGAGATATTTGTGGACAGCTGTCTTGCAATTGTTAAGCCATTATGTTTCCCCTGTAAGCAGCCCTCCTTGATGCAATCATAGCATGGTTTTTCCAAACCTTCATCCTTTTGGCCGTATTCATTTAGGAAGTCACTAATTTTCTCAATGTAACTGTTAAGATAAGGCATTCAAAACCAAACACAGTTTTATGGACTTAATATATCCTTATTCTGCAGAGCTCAGAACGCAATCCCAAGATTACCTTAGCTGTTTTTGGCAGCGAGATCCACTGACCTCACTGAGATTTTAGACCATAAAACCAAAAGAAAATCCTTGGAATTTTCTACGTAGACAGTCATGTTCTCACTGGATGGGACAGTTTTATCTTGGCAAAAAACATCAATAACATCTGCTCACACCCCGTCACCTTACCCCACATTCATATTTTGGATAGCTCTAGCTAGCTGGATGGCCAATCTGTATGTCTTTTCTTTCTTTTTCTTGCCTTATTTCAGTGGCTAGGACTTCTAGGACAATATCAAGTAGGAGTGCTGAGAGCTGACATCCTTGTCTTATTTCTGATTGTGAGAAGATATTCATTCTTTCAGTATTACCTAAGATGTTAGCTGCAGATTTTTAATTTTTTTTTTTGTAAATGTCCTTCATAATTTTGAGGAACTTCCCTTCTATTCTCGATTTGCTGAGAGATTTTACGAAATGATGAATGGGTGGTATATTTTGTCAAATATGTTTTCTGCAGCTATTGATATGACCTCATGATTTTTCTTCTTTTGGCTGTTAATATAGTAAATTATATTGTTTTTTAAATATTAAACTAGTCTTGCTTTCCCAGGTCAACCCCAATGGTTGTGTTGTATTATTTTTTTGATATATTGTTGGATTTGATTTGTTAATATTTTATTGAGGGTTTTTGTGTCTGTTTGAGGGTTACTGATCTGTAGTTTCATTTTCTTGTAATTTCTTTCTTTGGATTTGGTACAGGGCAATGTTGGACTTATAAAATTAGTTGGGGCATATTCCTTCCATTTCTATTTTTGGGAAGATAATGTATAGAATTGGTGTTATTTTTTCTTTAAATGTTTGGTAGAATTTGCCAGTGAAACCATCTGGGGCTGGAAATTTCTTTCCAGAAGTTTTAAACTATAAATTCAATTTCTTTAATATTTTTAGGATTCTTCAGGTTATTTTATTTTGGGTGAGTTTTGATAGATTGTGGTTTTCAAGGAATACGTTCATTTCATCCAAGTTTTCGCATTTATATTAATAGTAGTTCCTTATAATCCTTTTAATATTTTGGGAGTCTATAGTAAGATAATCTATTTCATTTTTGATACTGACATCTAGTTTCATCTCTCTTTTTTCCTTCTTCAGTATTGTTAAGAGGTTTATAAATTTTATTCGTCTTTCAAAAAGCCTTTTTGTTTCATTGATTTTCTGTTTTCAATTTTGTTGATTTCTTCTCTTATCTTTATTATTTTTCTTTTGTGCTTAAATGGGGCTTATTGTACACTTCCCTTTCTAGCCTCTTGAGGTGGAAGTTTAGAGAATTTTTTTTTTTAATGTAAGCATTTAATGCTATGAATTTCTTTCTAAGAATTTCATTTAGTTCAAAATATTTTTTAATTTCCCTTGGAAAATTTTTTTTCTCTTTTACCCATGGATTAGAAATGTGTTGTCTAATTTCTAAGTATTTGGAAAATTTCTTGTTATTCTGTTATCAATTTATAGTTTAATTCTATTGTGGTCAGAGAGTATACTTTGTATGATTTAGATTCTTTTAAATTAGTTAAAATTTGATTTGTGACCCAGGATAAGGTCTCTAGCTACAAAAAAAAGTCAGTCTCTAACAGCCATGTCAACTGCCAGAGGCAAATCTGATGATGGAGAATGAGAGGGTGGGTCACTTGCATAACAGTCCTTTTTTTATGGGTTTGATATATGTGTGTGTATGTTTCGTTTTCAACAATGAAAGGAAAACCAAACAAAACTATTTTTAAAAATCAGAGATAAAATTTACATTAGCAACCTAAGCAATTTAATGGGTCCATGAGTGAAGGTGCAAATTGTGAGGTAATTAAATATACATTTTAGTATATAAGATACAGTTTGCTTGGTAGAACTGAATGGATGGGAACACCAGGAGAGAAGGAAACTCAGAGGTTCCTGTGTTCCTCCAGGAGGAGGGTGATGGTATCTGTCTTTGTTGTTGGTTGAGTTTTCTCCTTTGTAGGCCCCAGGCCACTTCTTGTGGTCTGCTGAACCTCCACGGGGATGTGGTTAGCCAGCAACTGCCATATCTGCATGCCTACATATATGGCTCATTGCAAATTAACCCCTGGCCACTGGATGCCACTCTTCTGTCAGAGTTGTGGTTTGATTACCTCTTGCTGTTAAATACCTCCAATTGAATGATTATTTCTGGTTCCACCCAAGGGTTACAGTGTGAAGTTTGATGAAATTGTTTAACTGATCATAACGTCCATCTCTCCAGTGAGTTGATGCCCAGCTTAGACAAACCACAAGAAGTTTCATTTCCAGTTTGCTTGTCTCCTGGTTTAACCTGAGTCATTAAAAGTCTCTTCTACTCCCTAGGCTTCCTTCCATCGTGATGAACTTGCTGAGGCCAGAGCTTGGCGTTTTCATGCCTATCCCTCTCCTTGTCTTCAGTCAGGAGACAGTTTATCATAATTACATTCTTTTCAGCAGTCTTATTTCTTGCTGCACCTCTTCTGTGACTCTTTGGCCTGAGTGAGGTGCCACTTCCACCAAACTTTCCCAGCATCTTAGATGTATTTCTATTAAAACTTTACAGGCATTGTATTTATTTGTTTTTCTTGGGAGGCTGGTTGGATGGAGGAACATGTGTAGGCTTTGAAGTCAGACTGTGACGGATTACCCAAATGGCCCTAATTCTTCACCCCTTTGGAAGTTCTCAAGAACAACATGCTAGAGATAGCCTGATGCTCTCAGAGAGATGAAGAGGCAATTGGAGCAGAGTCACCCTGAATCAAGCCCAGCCTGGGTCATATGGACCTCAGCTGACCTACAGATTACTAACAATAAATAAATATATGTTTAATTTACTGATATTTGTGGGTGGTTTGTTGGCAGCATTTTTGTGGTGACACATAGACTAGAATTCAAACCTGACCTCTAAAACTCACCAGCTATGGTTTTGAGATATATCCGACCTTTTAAATGGGTCAGTAGTAGGTAGCCTTTACTGTCATTGTCAGGATAAGCAATTATGTATGTAAAATGCTGAGCATGGGGCCTTAAAGTCATCTCTACAGCTACTGGCCCATAGTAGGGACCCAAAAAATATGTGTTGAGTGCATGATTGGAGCTTTAAAGAGTGACAGTGATAAGTAACATCATATCATGGGATTCAAGAGCTTGTTTGCAATATTGAAACCATGGACTGTATCTCTAGAAGTTTCCTAGGGGCATCCATCTCTCAATTTCTGGGGAACTGCAAGAGTCCACTATTTCTAGACTGTAGTATGAGAAAGTAGTTCTACATTGTCTCTGAGGCCTCTTTCATCTCTGAAATCTGCTGATCACAGGATCCTTGTTTTCTGAGAGTTCATTTCTTACCCCATGTCCTCTGACTGTCTGATCTCCTTGGGGTGTTGTCTCTGGCATGACTCCTCTTCTATAATAAAGTCTTGCAGTTACGGAGTACTTACTACATGTCAGACACTCTCTATAGCACTGTATAATTACTTTCTCATTCAATTTTCACACCACCGCCCAAACAATTTCCATATTACAAATGAAGACATTGAGGCTTGAAGAGGTGAAGTAGTTCACACACTAGTAAATAGTAGAGCTGATATTCTACCCAACATCTAACTCCTAAACCTTTGCTGTTAATTCTACTTCATACTATATTACAGATGAATAGCTTTTATATAAATGTTTACCAGAACTTCAGAGTTACCCTGTAGGAATTATCAAGGGAATTTGAACAGGAAGATGTCTACAGAGGATGGGGGATGCAACATTACCCAACAGCCCTGACTACAGGTTTGCTGGTGGTCCTTTTCGCAGCTCTGAGGCGTATGACTTTCTTTTTACGTCTGCAAGTGGTTTGTGGGTCAACCACTCGTTGTTTAGTCTCAATGTCATTTGTCACTGAGCCCCAGGAAAGGTGCTAGGTAGCATGCCTGTTTGCCCTCTCAGCTAATTGCGATGGACAGATGTGATTCCAACACTGCTATCTTCTCAGGAGGATCTCAGGTCTTTCCTAATTAATGTTTATAGCTCACCCTGGTCCCCTGAGAGGGAAACAGAGGGAGAGATGTGCCAAATGATTGCACCGTGATTTTCGTCTCACTGATGTTTAATGGACTCTCAGGATAATCTAAACTTCATCCTTGGGTAGGGTTGGCTGGTGTGAATATATTGCTCTTGTATGGGCAGGTTAACTTGGGCACTAGGGTCCATGGGAAACAACTGAAGGTTTGATTGACATCTTCACCACTGCCCCAGTTGAGGCCTGCCTAGGATTTGGTCATGCTCTCTTCCTCCCAGCAAGAAGAGATCCAGGATGCAAAGTTAGACTGTTTTCTTCCTACCCATTGTTTATTGTTTTATTTATACCACATTGAACTGATCGGTAACACCATCAATGAATTACTGAGATGAACCAAGCCTGGAGCCATTCTCCTTTTGAACTTGTGTTATGTAAAATAATAAAATATTCTCATTGCTTAAACCATTCAAAGTTGAGTTTTTTATTAGATGCAGCTAAAGTATCGTAATGATACAGTTGTTTGTAAGAATATGAAAATTGCGTGTATATTTGAGGGTTGCTCTGGCTGCTTTTGCTGTTCTATAACTCCTCTCTCCTTGTGTTACTGCTCTTTGACTCTGGGTCATTCAGAGGCCATATCAGGTCTTGTTTGAATGAGCTTCCCTTGCAGTCCATTCAGCGCTGGCAGGCTTTGCAATCTAAGCCCCTGAGCGTGGTACTTACTGAGGCCATGCAGATGGGACACGCAACCCACATGGAGGTGTAATAGACAATCTCTAAAGATTGTTTGTCCACTCTGAGCATTTATGAGTGGCAGGGCATTAAAAGTGATAATCTAGGAAGAAGACTCGCTTTATTTCCACTCAGCCACTTACTAGTGAGGTGAATTTGGATTATATTATTTAATCTGGGCCTTGGTTTTTTTATCTATAAAATGGGAACCAAAATTTTCTCCACATAATATGGTTATAAAGATTAGATCTAATAAGTGCCTGGTCTTTGTCTGCCTCTCCACTCTGCTTCTGTTCCATGTGCTCTCTCTAGTCCAGGCACTCTAACCCACTCTCAGGTCTTCCAAAGTGCTGTCGTGTCTCACCCCAGGACTTTTACACATGCCATTCTCTCTTTGAGGGACGCTTTTTCCTCACACTGTCACCTACCACCATTTGGTGAACTCCTACTCATCCTTCATGCTGTTAGCCCAGGTATCTCTTCCTTTCCTGAATCTCCAGTATAGATCATCTATCATTGTTGTTCTCAGGGAACCATATTCCCTTCCAGAGCATTCATCATAGGTCTAGTTATTTCCTTATTACTATGATTTTTGGTTAATGTTGGTCTCCCCCAGTAACTGAAGTTCCAAGAAATCAGGGGTTACGTCTCATGTTAATATCTTTTGTATCCCCAGGTGGCTAGAGCAGTGCTTTTCCTATAATAATATTCAATAAAATTTGTTGAATGAATGCATGAATATGCAAATTTCTGATATTTAGCCGGGACTCAGTAAATTGTAACTGCCATTGTTATGGTGTTCTCTTATCAGACTTTCCAGCCATTTCATATTTCCTTATGTTCTCTTGAATGGAATCCAGAGTATTTCATCACTAAGTTGCCCTTTACATATGGTACAAAGGAGCAGATGGTAGAGTATTGTCAGAAATCCCAGAGGACTTTACCAGTCTGAGCCTCAGTTTCTTCATTTATGCAATGAGTTAGATCCTTGCTTTTCTGGCATTCATAACACTCTCAGGTGTAGGGCAAACCACAGGGGGAATATGGCACATCTTCCTGGTTCATTGATTTTACTTGAATATTGGGGGAAAGGAAGCCTATATAATTAGTTAATAAAACAAAAATGCTTTGTTGAATCAAATTATAAATTATGCATAAATTTTTAAGTTAAAGGGATCTGTCCTCAAGTTCCTTGGTGATGTGCAATCGTGTGTCAGAGTCATCTAGGACCTGTCCCCAGGGATTTGGTGTCACCTGGTCTGGAGTGGAAATTTAAAAGCTCCCCCTGGGATACTAATTTGCAGGCAGGGCAGAGACAACTGCTCCAAGTACTTTGGTGGAAAAATGCAACTCAGTGCCCCGGATGAATTCAAAGTTTCTTTCTAGTTGCGACCTTTTCCCTCTTGCTTTTCTTCAGGTCTTCTCAAATGATCTTGCACTCCTAAAATTCTACATCTAGGTTTTTCAAGAGCTGCTGTTGGCTCTCCCCATTGGCAGGGCATTCACTAGCAACCCAGGCAATAAACTCCTGAGAACTGTCAAGGGTACTGGGAAACCAGCCCGTGACCCCTGTCGATAAGCCTGCCTCTGAGTTTTCAGAAAAGAAAAATGCGTGCATCTAAATTTCTTGATGTAAGTTCTGGCCAGCTCTGCTCAGGTTTGGAACCATGAATTCCAACGCACCTCAGGCCTACAAATACGAGAGCCTGCTGCAGCCTTCTGGCTTGGTTTCCCGACTGTCTCCCATCTGGCCGGTGCCTAGATTTAATTGAATAGGAGTCTGACCCTCTGCCTGGGCCTTTGTTACCATGCAGGCTGCACAGCAAAGGATGTGAAAGCTTCCCTCAATAAAGCGTCTCTGCACACTGCGTTTTTGAGCAAGCACATCCACAGATCTTAAGCTCAGCATACAGGGATGCTATGAAAATCAAATGTGTTTTATTTATAAGTCCCTGTGCTCCCCCTCCCAACCTCCCAAAGAAAAAAAAATGGCAAGCAGCGAATGCAAATAATTTTTCAAATCGATCGTTTTATGAAAATGCCTGTTTTTATTCTATCTTTTTTAAGGACTAGAGAATCACATAAATGACAATTCCAGAAACCCTAGATTTATGACTTTTTTACTTTCCAAATATGTTGGCACGGAGTAAAAAAAAAATAAAATTTTGTAATTTCGGGAAGAGAATAATGTACTTTTTTATTAAAATGGAAATGACACACTGCTGCATATCTAAGTTGATTTAGTGTTTTTATTAGTTATATAACTGTTTTAATACCTCACTAACTATTGCATTCTCCCTTAAGGTTTCCATTGTTCACATACCCTAGAAACAAATTGATAATTCTGAAAAAATAAAGTATTTCTTGGTTGTTTGCTAACAGCAGAATAGCAATCAGTCACCACAGGGTTACTACAATGGGGCATCATTATATCTGGATCCTTATCAATTTCACGATACGGGTAAGTATTATTGCTATATACCGGAACTCCTTTGGCGTTATTGCTTAATTTTAATTGTGATTGTAAAATGTGAACAATGTGGATCTTTAAACCACAATTAAACACCTGCTATACTTGTTGTCTGTTGGCATTTAAAGATATATTGAGTATTTAAAAACTGCTGATTCAGATATCACATTGAACATCAAAATAGATTTAATTTGAGAACAAATGTTTGCTTAAGGAGGAAGTTCCAGGAAAGTTTTCAGAAGTCAGATAGGTGAGTCCAAATTTAAGTTTGATCACAAAACACAGACCCAATAGAAAGTGTAATCATTGTGCAAGATGTTCTCCGGCCTTCTCCTGCCAGGTTTTGTGCCAATTTCCTTCAGCAGTGGAGATCTGACTCTTTGTCCCACTGACAACTTGTTAATGAAGAACCTCCGTACAGGAAGCACCTGCCCGATGTTGATGAGATATTAATAGGAGAAATAACAGAGTTACTGAGGCACAGGGGAGGGTAGTGAAGAGAAGGGGGGATGATATCTGCTTTCAGCCCCAGGTCCCAGCCCAAATCAAATGTGAAAAATAGATGGTCCTGGCCTTGGGGGCTTAAATCCTGCAGATGGAGGGTGATTTGAAGTTTCCTGAAATCCATATTCAGAGTGCACATTGGTCCCTAAGCTGGGACTGCAGTCTATAAACCAAAGGTTTTCTTTCTTTTCTTTTCTTTTTTTTCCTCATAGGTCAGTATGTGTCTCTATCATCTCCATCATCCGAATTAACAATTTACACAGTGCCTGCAAAACACTGTACTCAGTTCTGAGTTTTCAGTGTCATTTAAAACAATGTTATTTGCTTAAGCTCAGATATGCTTCAGTTTCTTCGGAAAATAGCATTTCTTGTTTTAATTTCCCTGCAGTGTTTTTATGAACAGCGAAGAAGGGAGTAGTATGGGTGGGACAATGGGACAATAAAAGAATCTTTCCTTGGAGGAATGGGACCACAGGTTGGATGTGAGGAGCAGGAAAAAATAAAATATACTGGGTTATATTCATCTAAGCTTAATTTTTTTACTTACAAAAAAAAATCAAATCAAAATAGATTTGCAAATCCCAACTTTCCATTTCAAGTAAACAAATCTGATGGTGCATGAGGGAACTGCTCAGCTGTGTAAGAAGGTTCATGAAAAATGGTTAAACTTTCTGGAAAGACTGAAACATCTAGCTAAGAGGCAAATGCATGATGAAACATGACAGAGGTGGAACATGCCTGTCTGGGTGTTGAATCTGGAGTAATAAGGTGCACAGGTAAATTCCATTTCATTGTAGAAATTGCGATGTCATATTCAGATATGTCATAAAATCCTGAGCCCTTTGCTCCTCCCCTAAGCTCTGTCTCAGTGCTGTGACACACTAATGAGAAACAAACCAGACTTTAAAAAGCCTTAACAAGTAATCCTGGCATTTAGTGAGAGTCACTTGAGGACCCAGAAGAGGGGATAACACACACAAAAAATCTAAATCTCTCATTTTACAAGGGCAAACCATTTTCCCGTGCCTTGTTTCTGTTGTCACCAGCACAGTGGAAATGATACTTTCTCAAATCGAAGTCCCTATGAAATCATGGATCTGAATTCATGGTGAGCAAGGAAACCTCCTAGGGAACTTTCTGTTCTTTCTTCAAAAACCATACAGCTTGAAGCTCTGTCTCTGGGATGCAGGAATGCAGGGGTGGAGGTGGGTGGGGTAGAGAGTAGGGAAGGGGGTAGGCATTACAAAGACTACAGATGCATTCTGCTTTATAATTATAGCTCTGAACCTAGTCACGTTAGAACCAAATTTGAAGTAAGAATTGTTCCTCGTGGGTCTCATTTTAAAGAACCTTAGATATTATACTTGCGCCCAATGAAGAATCATAATAGATAATAAATAATTTTGAATGAGTGAGTAGAGCAGGCCCATAGAATGGATTGTGACAAGAGTTGATATACAAAGAAGTTCTAATTCACCAGCCAACCTCATACAATGATGGGAAAAATAGTTAATATCTTTGATTATGAAACATACTAATTAAGGGAACATCAGCTGCTATAATAGACAAACTCCAAATGCCAGTGGCATTAGCCCATATCCGATTTCACTCTCACTTAATGTCTGGAATGAATGTTCCTGACTGGGGAGAGAGTCCTCCAAGCTTTGATTCAGGGACTCTGGCTGCTATAGTCTGTGGCTCCTTCTCCTTCAGCCCACGGCTTCCAAGGTTGCTGGAGGAGGGGAAAGCGTGAAGGAGCAGGCCCGGGAGGTCTTTATGGGGCAGGCCAGGAGGTGAGACACACATCTCTTCTATCCACATTTTATCATCCAGAACTCTGTCCCATGATCAAACGTAATTCCAGGGAGGAATGGAAACCAGTGCAAGAAGAAAACAGTTTGGCAAACAGAGAAATGTTTAAATGTGTGTTAGATGAAACCAATAGGTTAAGAATGCATGCCTTGCCTCTTCTACCTGCTAAAGGAAAATAAAATATGCTGAGTAGGTTGGATGATCTTTGGCATGCATAGGAGCATAAAATATTTTCTGCTCATGGTATGAACCTTGAAATGGCCAGTGTCTCAGACTCAAAACAGGAGGGAGAAAGTTCTGTTTGGAATGGATGGGTGCTTTCGTTTTGGGAATTGCCTTGGGCCTAAGCGGGTGACACTTTTAAATCAGTTCACACTCTCTATGATGATCACTAGTATGGCAATCTCAATTAATTGTTAAGACATCCCTGGATACCAAATCACCCAAGGAATGCCCTTTTCTTCCTAATATTGTAGGACAGCAAAACTCACACCATTAATGTCATACAACCTGTGTGATTTATTCATATTTTCTTTTCCCTCCTTTAACAAAATAGATTTTAAGCATTTTTAATTTTTTTATATATGATATTTTTTTCTCGAGCAGACTGCCCAGAAAGAAAGAGAAAGGAAGTTTGTCTGGTGTCCTAAGGTGCTTTTCAGAACATTCTTTAGACCATGGCTATTTAGTGTTGTTCCCCAATCCATCCAGTGCCAATCTTCAAACATGACTGGTATATATGACAAGTCCAGATTTTGACAGTAAATATTCAGAAACTTTTAAAGCAATTTGAGCATATTTTTATGTCTGTTGAATGTAATAATAAAAATGTGGGCTAATATTTTGTACATCTTTATTGTAAAAATGAAATGAAGAAACAATTCATTTTTCTGCCGTGGATTGGAAACAGAAAAAAAAGTGGTTAATCCCCTTCCGTTTGAGAAGCTTTGCGTTAGATTACTGTCTTAGGATCCATGAAGTGGGTTGCTTGAGAATCAAGAAGTGATTATATATGAAACTATCAACTGCTCTACAAATGGATAGCATTTTTTGTCATTGGTGCATTCATCAAACTGATACACCCTCAGGAAGATGCTGCCTTTTTTTGTCCCTCTAGAATGTTTGAGAAATAGATAGGGCAGGAGGATGCATCACGGAGTATGTTTTCAAAACCACTATTTCCTGTCCCAAAGGGCTTGGCCTATGTTCTGATCTGTGGTCCAGAGGCTTATTGGATGTTTAATCAGGGCATGGGAATGACAGTGGGATGGTTCCTGAAAGATGTCCTCACTGCCTTCCAGTTGCAACTCTCTTGTTTTGTTTTTTTCTCCCCCAACATGAAATGTTTTTGAGCAAAGGACAACATGATCAAAGTGATATTTTCATAAAATCAGTCTTATGTGCATGTAAAAGATGGATTGGACTAAGGTAAGCAAAGGAGGCCCCTGGGACAGTGGGTTTTTTTTTCCAGATTTTTATTAAAAATATAGCTAATATACAATATTATATTAGTTGCAGCAGTACACCATAGTTATTCAACATTTATATACCTAAAGAAGTGATTGAAATGATAAGTCCAACAACCATCTGACACCGTACAATATTATTGACTATATTCCCCATTCTGTATATTACATCCCCGTGATTTGTTTTATGCCTGAAAAGTTGGACCTCTCATTCCCCTTCCTCTTTTCCTCCCTTTTTAAATTTATCAATTACAGTAGATATTCAATATTATTTTATATTAATTTCAGGTGTACAGCATAGTGGTTAGACATTTATATAATTTAAGAAGTGATCCCCCTGATTAGTTTAGTACCAACCCACCACTATACATAGTTATTACCATATCATTGACTATATTATCTATGCTTTAAAATCCTATGACTATTTTGAACTACCAATTTGTACTTCTTAATGCCTTTATTTTTTCCATCCTGCCCCCAGCCCCTGCTCATCTATCACCACAACAAATCTAGTACCCATCTGACACCGTACATAGTTATTACAATATTATTGATTATATTCCTTATGCTATACCCTACGTACCCATAAGTACTTTGTAACAATCAATTTGTACTCAATTCCTTCTTTTCACCCATACCCCCAGAACTCTCCCATCTGGCAACCATCAAAATGTTTTCTGTATCTATGAGTTTGTTTCTCTTTTGTTTGCTAATGTTGTTCTTAGATTCCACATACAAGTGGAATCACACTGCATCTGTCTTTCTTCTGTCTGATGTGCTCTGCTCAGCATAACACCCTCCAGGTCCATTCATGCTGCTGCAGATGGCAAGAACCCATTCTCTTCCATGGCTGAGCAATATTCCATTGTATATATGTACCATCTACTTTTTATCTGTTCATCTATTGACAGACACCAAGGCTACCTCCACATCTTGGCCATGATAAACAATGACGCAATGAACATGTGGATATACACATCCCCTCGAAGTATCATTTTGGGCTCCTTCAGATAAATACACTGAAATGGGATTACTGGGTCCTTCATTGTTTCTTCTTATAGCCTTTGTTTTAAAGTCTATTTTGTCTTGTATAAGTATTGCTTTGTTTCCTCATTTTGTCTGCCTCTCTGTGTTTGTTTCCATGTATTAGTTAGATCGCTATGTCTCCCAATCTTCACCGGGTAGCCTTATGTAGTAGGTATCCTATGGGGCCCAGTGGCACAGTCACCCTGGTCACCTGAGCCACATGCTCCAGGAGTGTCCCTTGTGTGGGTTGTGTGTGCCCTTTCTCCTGTTATACCGTGTTTCCCCGAAAATAAGACCTAGCCAGACCATCAGCTCTAATGCATCTTTTGGAGCAAAAATTACTATAAGACCCAGTCTTATTTCACTATAATATGAGACCCGGTATAATATATATCATATCATATCATATATCATATCATATCAGACTGGGTCTTATATTAATTTTTGCTCCAAAAGATACATTAGAGCTGATTATTCTGCTAGGTCTTATTTTTGGGGAAGCACGGTAGTTGGGTATTGATTGTTTTTGAGTGGGATTTGCCCCAGTGAGCTCTGGTGCCTGTTGAGACCACACTCTGTGTGTGCTACTTGTGGGGCTAATTGGGTGGTGCTCTGCTGTGGTCTGAAGCCAAACTCAAAGTATGTTGGTTCTGGGGTCTCTTGGGAGAGGCTCTGGTGCAGGCCCAGTTCAGCTACTGCGTATGACCAGCTGGGGGCTACAAAGCGGTCTGGAGTTGTTTGCTCTTATGCTAGATCTGGAAGCACGTGGGAGAGACCATGTCATGCAGGGTGACAGCCAGGGTCTCTTCTGCGGTCTCTAGTCCTGCTCCCCACATAAGAACACAGGATATGGTGAGACCCAAAAAGGACCACCCATGGAGCCATAGGTAGGGGAGTCATACCACTATAGACTCACTGGCGGCTGGGGTGGAGACACAGGAGGCAGGAGCCACATGATCTGCAACTCGCCGTCCACTCGTCTCTGCCAACCAACCTGACTTGCTAGCTGCAATCTTCCTCCCTGCAATCTGCAATCCACACTCCGCCACACCACGCCACACCACACCAGGATGCCACACCACCACACCACCACACCGCTACACCACTACACCACTACACCACTACACCACTCCATGATGCCTTGCTAGCTTAGCCATGGCAGTTATATCAGTGGCTAATGGCTCACAGGTAACAGCCGATGGCCAACTAGTCACAGCTGATGACCATCTACTACCTGAGATAGCACCTTCTATGTGAGGCCGAGAGCCTGAAAACTGCTCTCTGGGGCTCTGTCCCCATAGACCATAATGTGAACTGAGGACTGTTGCCACTATTACCAGGCCTGGGGTAGCTCTGCAAAAAGCCAGCACACCCCAAGGCCTGCTGCCACCTGTTGGCTCCCTTAAGGTTGAGCCACTGATAACACCTTGTGCAGTATGCAAGTTGGGTGAGACATAGTCTCAGGGAGTCACTAGAGGCATGGTCATCAGGTTAATGTAGATCCTGGTTTGGTGCCAGTGCTGACCCTGGAGCTACTCAACAAAAGTCTCAGAGCACACCGAGTCCAGTGACCACCTGCCTAGGGCCTACTGGACTCCGATAGTTTTCCAAGAGTGTAATGCTCGGGGGGGAGGGCTGGTTCCTTGCGGAAAAGTGCCTCCAGGTGTGCGAGTTGGGTGGGGAAGTTTCCCAGTGAGTCAGCAAGGCAGAGCAGCAGAGCCAATCAGATTCAGGCCAATCAGATTCAGATTTAGCTGGAGGGGGAGGGCTCAACACAGGAAAGATGGCTCCTGCCTGCCGGCTGCTGGAAGGTGGCCGTCTCACAGGGAAAATGCTGACTGTCCTCCAGTCCTCCCCGTGAGCCACACACTTCAGTCTGCCCCTCCCAATATGTCTCCGAGGCCCCCTGACTCACCGTCTCTTCGCTGGAGCCCAAGGTGAGTGCCTGTGAGCAAGTGAGTCTATGCGTGGGCCACTTAAGCGGTCATCTGAGTTTCCTGCAGCCTTCTGGCCCACTCAAACAGTCAGAATCCCCACTGTTTTTCACAGCCAGATGTTGTGGGGGCTCCTCTTCTCGGCACCAGTACTTCGGGCTGGGGAGCCTGGTGTGGGGGGCTGGGGTCCCTAGCTCCTCTGGGGGAACCACCGTGGCCAAGATATCGCTCCTGATTCTGAACCATGACACGCAGGTATGGGGCCTGTTCCGTGTCTCCACCCCTCATACTAGTCTCAACATGGCTTCTTTATATTTTTAGTTGTAGGACTTCTGTTTGGCTAGACTTCGGATGGTTATCCAGGTTGATTGTTCTACAATTTAGTTGTAATTTTAATGTATTCATGGAAGAATGCAGACAGTGTTTATCTACTCTTCTTTCTTGGAGATCTTCCTGGGACAGTAGTTTTGATTGTCTGGTAGATCATTTTTTGAAATGGGTCACCAGAATTCCCTCGATCTTGGTGTTATCCTGGTTGCCTGCATGATGCCCCCACTGCTATAAGCCTCCATTGCACATTCCACTGATTAGGTTGCCGGAATATTGTAGGAGCATCCATTGGACTTCAGGAACACTTAAATAAAAAACCCTTTTACTACTTTCCTAGAAAACAGCAAAGGATTTTGACAAGAACCAAACCCCTATTTAGGAATAAGCTATATATAGCTTTTGACTAGTTAGCCTACATATATTATTAAAAGTATGGATACAAGTATCCACAGAATATCTGTAGTGAGTCATAAACCTGAAGAGATGTATTAGATATACTAACACAGGCAGAGAGGAGGCAGCTTTCCTCCTACACAGATCTGAATGTGAGTCCTTTTCGTCAAGGCCGTCTTTGCTACTTGGTGGCCCTCTGGCTGCTCTCCATTACAGAGCACCGTTCAACACTCACTAGTGCTTTTTATTAAGTATTTATTGAGTACCTATTAAGTACCAAGTACCATGTTGGGTACAAAGCATACAAAGATTAGTGAGTTGTATCTTTGCCCTTTTAACATTTATATTTCAGTCTTGAATTGGCAGCTACATAGCTTTGGTCACAGCGTGGATCAAATAATTGATATCTGAGGTGATTAAACGAAAAGGTTTTCTAACTTCATTTCTGCAAATTCTCCAAGTTGTACCTCTATAGCTTGTTAGAGCAACTAAATACTACATGTCTAGATATATTGCCCATATATGATAAAATAATGAGTTAGCTTTTAGTAAGCAGTAATATTGGAAACATAGAAATATAAAGAGCGTAAATTCAACTTTTGTAAAATTTGTGTTGAAGATTCTGACCATCATATCTGGTGTCCCTCTGCAAGGGTTTATAAAGTAACTTATTTGTATAATTCAGTGCTAACAAAAAAATTCTCTCTTCTGGTATTTTCACTTACTCAAAAATAGAATTTGTGCAAGTTGTAAAATTTTCTTCTTGCTTTGGTTACCAGGATGCTCAAGGCTGAGTTTCTGGTACAGGTATCTATCTTCCTTATTTTATGACACTTTTTTCCACTAAAACAATACCTTTTAGAATATTTTTTATTTTAAGCCTCTTCAAATGCTTAAAACCTAGGAAAAATATAACAAACATATAGATTCTTTCGCAATTTCTCTTCTTTATAGTTATTGGACATATTTTTTTCATGGCAAAACAAAACAAAAACAAAACAAAAAACCCCAGAAACCTGGCGGATCAGTTCTACAATGCAGCCCCCCTGAGACACATTCCTAAGTGTGGTGGTTGCGATTTTACAGACTTCAATTGTTTTAGGTAGAAGAAAAAAGTATCTTCTGGGCTAAATGCTGATTGGAACCATTTTTGCCTTACCCTAAAGCTTTTCCCTTATAGGCTGATTTTCATTTGTCCTAAAAGAACAAGTGCCTTTCTGCATCTCTGAGGGTCAGTGAGCTGAGCTGTACCTTTGTTGTGTAAAACTGTGTCATAGCCTGGACAGGTGTGTTAAACTGTTATATAACTTCATAACCTTTTCCAGATTAAGTATAACATTTTTCCCCCATAATTACATTCATTCATGTATCTAGGCATCATTTTTGAGTGTGTTCCCTGTGTGTGCCACGTATCACTAGACAGCAGAAATGTGTAGCTGAGGTAAATGCTGAAGTTTCTGTACTGACCAGTTCTTAGCCTTGAGAAGTTTACATCCTGAAGGAGACACACACAAAGTTCAATAATCCTTTTCAATCATGAGCTTGACATTTCTCTCCCCAAAACAAATGATAAAAAAGCTTCTTTCTCATGGCAGAAATTATGATTGAAAAATAAATACATGATCTTATGGGAACTATAGAGCTGAGGATCAGGATGGAGAGAATCTGAGAAAGCTATGGAAATTTATGGCATCTATGGAAAATTTTAAACTCATGAAATTAAAAAAAGGTAACATACAAAGTGAAAAGACTATTGTTTTGAAAAATTCTCCAAAATGTGGAAATAAGGCATATCTTTTCAGTCATATATAGGAACATAATCTAACAAGGCCACCTAAGGATAATTAATTATCTTGGGGATCTACCTTTGCTTGACTTTGCTGTTTATTATTACTTAAGGGCTCAAACTCTGTGCAGTTGCGTGTTAACTTGTAGATCTTGTATGGCAGAGATGCAAATCACTTTTGTCTTGTAGTAAACATAAAACCAAAGGTTATGCTTTTTATTTTCCTGTGGAACATTATTCTGTTTTGTATCTAACTTAGCAATCTAATTCTAACATTTCTTTTTAAATGACTCTAAATACCCTGCTATTCAAAAGGCTCTCTGAACTAGCTTTACCTTCTTACCACCTCCCTCATTAATGAGTTAATAAATCTTTGACAGGTGTTCATTTTATATTTGTATAAGAGTCTTGTTTTTAACTATAAAAATTATACTTTGACAGTATGTACATCATTTTACACATTGTACATTTTTAGGGCAAAATCAATTTTTATTCACCATCTTTGCTTAATAGAAAACTTTCAGAATCTCTCTTCCCCTGCAGTTTCACTGAGACTGTTTGCTTTGTTGTAGATGCATTGAACGGCCCAGCCATCCTGTGCCTGATCTTCCATCTGAGTGTTCGACAATTTTGCCTTTTTATGTTTTTAACTTTTGATTCCACCATGAGATTCCACCATGATACATGGCACAAGGATGGCTGACGTGGAGACAATATTGAGGAGTCTTCATTTAATCCACTCCACTCAGTATGGCAGAGAGGAATTGCTCTGACATTCTTCCCCAAATCCTTGAACATAATAACTCCATGTC
This sequence comes from Rhinolophus ferrumequinum, assembly GCF_004115265.2. Taxonomy (NCBI): domain Eukaryota; kingdom Metazoa; phylum Chordata; class Mammalia; order Chiroptera; family Rhinolophidae; genus Rhinolophus; species Rhinolophus ferrumequinum. Next base: position 29,329,428 of record NC_046300.1, on the reverse strand, counting down.
AGAACCCATAAGGAGATCTTAGGCCACTCTCATTGAAGTCTTCTACCTCTCATGTATGATTTAGCTCTGTCTTCTGTCTTTCCAACTATAATAATTAACTAATTTAACAAAAGTTTATTGTGCACCTGACAGGAACTATCCATAATTATAGAACAACAGTAATAAACATTTATTGAGTGTCTACTATGTGCCAGGCACGGTTCTAAGCACTGTATGTTATTAACTCAGAGAAACAAGATCCCTATATATGAAACTATATATGGTCACACAGCTTAATAGAATTAAGAATTAAAACTGCATTAACATGATTTTACTATTCTAGAAAATTTTTGTCCAGAAAAATGAGTTTGAGAATAAATGTATTGTTTCAGGAACTTGTGAAAATTCATTTTTTTTACAGAATAATAGGCTAGTAAACGAGGTCTCATCAGGGTAATAATAGCCCTTTCTTAGAATGATACTTGATTAGGTTATCAAATGACTGTTTACTCTTCAAGGTTTTCTTTAAAACCCTCGCCCACTGAGTCCACCAATCCTAAGTTACTTTTTTCACAAACTTTACTCAGTTCCAATCAGGATAACTGTATTGCAGTACTTGTCTTAAACCCCAAACTTAAGACTGTCCTGCCCTTTACTTCTCCCTTCTGAGATGCTACTAAGACTTTGTCAAGGCATTGGATTGTTTTGCTGCAGTAAGCGATCAACTTGGTTTTACTTGATTGACAGCTCATTTTGATGGTCCTTTCAGGCTGTCAGCAGTTGATATCTGCCTTCAAGGAAGTTACAGTCTAATGAGGGAAACAGACTTTAAACACACACATAATATAATTTCAGGTAGTGTTAATTGCAATGAAGGAAAATAACAGGAGAAGGACATAGAGAATGCTAGGTGGCAGGGGCTACTTCAGGTAAGGTGCTCAGGAGGGCTTCTTTGAGGACGTGAAATTTGAACAGAGACCTAAGAAAAGTGAGAAGATCTGAGGAAAGGATGATTTAGCTGAAAGGAATGGGGTCTATAAAAGTCCTGGGGTAGGAGTGACTGTGGTGCATTCAAGGAATAGAAAGATGCTTGGAGCATGAGGTGAAGAACTTAGATGAGTGTGGAGACATAAAAGGGAGCCATGGTAAGGTGGTTAGATTTTGTTCTGAATGTGAAGGGCAGTACATTGCAGGAATTTAAGTGGGAGTGACATGATCTGATTCAGGGTTTTAAAAGATTACTCTGGCAGCTCTGTGGAGACGATTACGGGGGAATGAGTGGACTTGGGGTGAGTTTTGAGAGGCTATGTTAGAAGTCCAAGTGAAAGCTGATAGTGGTCCAAGTTGAATGCTCTCAGTGGAAGGGCTGATTGGATTTGGGGTATGTTTTTGAAGTCAGAGCTTTGTTTGGAAAATGGTCCTTTGGCCTAGACATTCTGGTCAATGGTGCTGCCATAGTGAGAGGCCAGAAGACTAGTGAAGAAGGAGGAGGGAGACCAAGAACTCTGATTTGCACATAATAAACTTGTGATGAGATGGATAGACACAGGGGGTGAATTAAGGCCAGGTTGGCATTATATAAACTCACTCTCTTTATCTCTCTGGTGGTTGATGGCAAAATCCTGCTCTTAGGTTCTCTTACTTTCCCTCTTTCTCCTTCCATCCCCCAATATTCTCTGCTTTCTAATCATTCCTAGTAGGAATGACTTGGAATTTACATATGCTCAAGCCAAAATGAATACACAAGTAAATCTACATATTCTAAAGTTTCACCTAAGGGAAATTTATAATGGGAGAAGGATTATTTAATTAGCAATATATTGTGAAAAGGGCTATAGTATAATTTTTTTAAGCAGTTACAATTTTGGACCCACTAGTGGGTTGTGAAATCAGCTTAGTGGGAGGCGAAATCAATTTAGTGGGCCACAAACAGCATTTGAAAGAATGAAATAGAATAGAGAATAAAAGTGCATCACGCTTACTAAGGGTAGGTATTGTGTAAAATTTTTGTTTTATACATGCACATATGTATATACTGGGCTACAGGGTAAAAGGTATTTTTTAATAGTGAATTGTAAAAGACTCTGAAAGTCACTGCTATAGGAGAGGTGTGCTTCAAGTATTAGTCTTCAGATGGATAGCAGCAATTTCAAAGTCTAATGTTATACTTACAGTGCAGGCCATGCCACATAACCTGTGGTGCTTTAATTTTTCTTATTTATTCGTATAAAATGGGGATAATATTTTTTCCATTTGTATAAGTCTAGATTCTTCTGGTTGTGAGTGAACAAACTCAGCTCAAAATAGCTTAAGTTAAAAGAAAAAAAGACTTTCTTGGAAGGATTCTGGGTCAGCTCATAGAGTCTGAAGCAAGAGCTGAGGAGGAAATGGGCAGCTTTGGAGCCTGTGACTAGAACAGAGTGCTCAGTTCTACTAGGAATCTCTCTTTTTCTGTCTTGCTTGCCTTTGTTCTATTTCATTCTTTCCTATGGCAGACAGCTCTCTTCACATGGCAAGAAATGATGATTATGTACTTCTATCTCTGACACCTAAAAGGCACTATCTAATTTGCTAGTCCCAATTAGGTAATCTCAAGGAAAGTCTCTGATTGGTCCATCTTTGATCACAGGCCTGAACAATCACCCTGGGTAGGGGACAGGTAGGAGGAGGGCTTAGAGTGGCCAAGCTGGGTTTTATGTTTTTTTTGTTTTGTTTTGTTTTCCCTTCCTTCCTTCCTTCCTTCCTTCCTTCCTTCCTCCCTTCCTCCCTCCCTCCCTCCCTCCCTCCCTCCCTCCCTCCCTCCCTCCCTCCCTCCCTCTCTCTTTCTTTCTTTCTTTCTTTTTTCCTTTCTTTCTTTTTCTCTTTTACTTTGGAGTGACATTGGTTAGTAAAATTATATAGGTTTCCAGTGTACATTTCTACCGTGTTTCCCCCAAAATAAGACCTAGCCGGATAATCAGCTCTAATGCGTCTTTTGGAGCAAAAATTCATATAAGACCCGGTCTTGTGTTATATTATGTTATATAAAAGCGGGTTTTATATTATAGTAAAATAAGACCGGGTCTTATATGAATTTTTGCTCCAAAAGACGCATTAGAGCTGATTGTCCGGCTAGGTCTTATTTTGGGGGAAACACGGTATAGTCATCATCTATAAATATATATACATTGTATGTTCACTACCCAGAGTCAGTTCTCCTTCCATCACATATATTTGACCCTCTTTTCCCTCTTCTACCACTCCTCTTCCCCTTTACCCTCTGGTAACCACTAAACTGTTGTCTGTGTCTATGAGTTTTTGTTTCTTGTTTGTTTGTTGCTTTCAGTTTTATATCCCACATAAGAGTGAAAACATATGGTTCTTGACTTTTACTGACTTATTTCACTTAGCATGATAATCTCCAGATCCATCCATGTTGTTGCAAATGGTAGTATTTCATCTTTTCTTATGGCTCAGTAATATTCCCTTGTATGTATGTACCACATCTTCTTCATGCTATCATCTATCAAAGGGCACTTTGGTTGTTTCCATGTCTTAGCCACCATGAATAATGCTGCAATGAACATAAGAGTACATGTATATCTTTATGGATAAGTATTTTTAGATTTGTTTTGAATAGATACCCAGAAGAGGAATTGCTGAGTTGTATGGTAATTCTGTCCTTAATTTTTTGTGGAACCTCCATACTGTTTTCCATAGTGTCTATACCAATTACATTCCCACCAGCAATCTATGAGGGTTCCTTTTTCTCCACAGCCCCTCCAACACTTGTTATTACTTTTCTTGTTGATAGCAGCCATTCCAACAGATGTGAGGTGATATCCCATTGTGGTTTTGATTTGCATTTCCCTAATAACTAGTGAAGTTGAGCATTTTTTCATATATCTGTTGGCTGTTTGTATGTCTTCTTGGGAGAAGTTTCTGTTCATGTCCTCTGTCTATTTTTTAATTGGATTATTTGTTTTTTTGTTGTTGAGTTTTATGAATTCACTATATATTTTGGACATTAGCTCTTTATCGGAGGCATTGCTTGCAAATATCATCTCCCATTCAGTTGGTTGCCTCTTTGTGTTGTCGATGGTTTGTTTTGCTGTGCAGAAGCATTTTAGTTTGATATAGTCGCATTCATTTATATTTGCTTTTACTTCCCTTGCCTTTGAGGTCAAATTAATAAAATCCTTTCTGAACCCAAGGTCCTTAAGTTTAGTACCTATGCTTTTTTCTATGCAATTCATTGTTTCAGGTTTTATGTTTAGGTCTTTGATCCATTTTGAGTTAATTTTGATATATGGTGACAGATAGCCATCTAGTTTCATTCTTTTGTGCATGGCTTTCCTATTTTCCTGGGTTTTGTGTACAGCTGTGTACAGTATATGTGTACCTATGTGTGTGCACATGCACATGTGTGCTCTTAGAAGTTGAGCTAAGGTCTGATGGGAAGACAATGAGAACTATTACATCTTTTATATCCCACAGTAATGTTCTGAGAATTAATAAAATATTGTTCATGAGAGGTTCTGAACTTGTTATTTACCTTGAGGAATAGCTTAAATGTCTTCACAGTAAACTAGCATCTGTGGAAATGAATTCTTGGACTCATAAAAAGAGCAAGATGTGATTAATTCTACAGGAGATGCCTTACAGGCCACCCCACCCTCTGCTTGATGTGCAGAATGTCTTCCCAAGCTTCTCTGTGCATCAGTCCTAGCTCCGCTGGCTCTGTGCAGTTTTGTGATTTATTAAGTACACTGGTTAGAGCAACTCTACACAGGGAAGACCCAGAAAAACTCTGGGACCCTAAAGTTCTTCAAACGATCATGGGATCTAAACTTAGCTCTTGCTAAGATTTCAAATGCCTCAGGTTTATAATAAGCTCCATACTTAGGAGATGATGATATCTGGTAATGGTGAGGAAAAATATTTGCTAATGAACATCTAAATGAGGGATGATGAGCTAAACACCATTAGATTTGGTTAGTTGCCCTACATGATTGGTGGAGGGATGTCGTATCCACAGGAAAAGTTTCTTTATGCCAGCCATTTTTTTTTTCTTAGAAGTATCACCTCACTCCCACTAAATCATTTAAATATCTTATGCTGCTCCAGAGAATGTCCTGGCTACCCAAATATTTTCTTGTCAATCTTCTGTAATATGTTCTGTCATACTGGGCCCTCCTGGGAATGAAACAGCTTTACTTTAAAATTTTATGAGATCAACTCCTCTATATCCAATGGCCGGTCATAGAATGGGATTATTAATACAGAATAAGTAACAGGCAACTGAGTTAGAGGACTGTAATTCTATTGAGAGGCTCTAGATTTTAAAATTAATTTAATGCTTATGAAAGCTATAAGACTGACAGCCCAGGAGAATGAAGCTGGCTTTTCCCCCCTCTGATATCAGACTGTGACCAAAACTTTTGGCAAGGCCTGCCTAAGTGGTTTCTTCATCCATGGTCTTTGTGAGGTTGGATAGGCCTGTCTTGTTCTGACTTTTTTTCAGAATGAGAGAGGGTAGCAGAGCTGTGTGGTCAAAGAAATCAGAGTTATATTACCATCTCTGTGTCTTACTTATAACGTGATTTAAGAAGGGCTGCCAGATAAAATACAGGATGTGCAGTTAAATTTGAATTGCAGATAAAAAGTTTTTAGTGTGTTATGTCCCAAATATTACATGGAACATACTTGTACTGATAGTAAAAACTTTAATTGTTGTTTATCTGATATTTAAATTTAACTGGGCATCCTTTATTTTGATTTGCTAAATCTGGTAACTCTAGATTTAGAGAAAGTCATTTAAACTCTCTGTGTCTTAGTTTCCTCATCTCTAAACTGGAACTAATAACACTTATCTTGCAGGGATGCTGAGGATTTATATGATATAATTTGTTCATTTGACAAATGTTTATTGACTGCCTGCCCCGTGCTGCAAACAAAACAGATAAGAATAGGTGTTCATAAAGTTTATATGCTATCGTAGAGATGATAGACCATAAAGAACATAAATATTGTGTCAAATGATGGTATGTACTATGAAGAGAAAAACAGTAGGGAAGGGGTAAGAATTGGTGCTGGGGAGTTGGGATTTTAAGATCAGTCAGGAGGCTTCACACAGAAAGGGGTATTTGACTAAAGGCCAGAAGTAAGAAAGGGAGCCAGCCATGTGGGTAGCTGGAGGAAGCTCATCCCAGGCAGCAAGGGGGAATGGTGCTGAGGCAGCAGGTGTGCCTGGCATGTTGCAGGAACAGCAGGGGAGCCAGGTTGGCTGGAGAGGAATGAGCTGGGGCGAGGAGGAGGGTAATACGTGTAAAATGCCTGGCACATGCTAGGTGCTCCTCATTCCCTGCTGTGGGGCTCTAGGGACCCTAATAAATGCTAGTTGATGACCAAAGAGCCTTCCGGAGTGTTGCAAGTCTTCCAAAGCTGGCCTTGGGCCTCAGTTTCCTCAATGACAAAGTGGATTTGAAAATAACGGCGTGACATCCAGTGCAATGACAAGTTTTGTGCAGCATACACTGTCACACACCTAGCATTATTATTCAGAACTGCACAAAGCCTATTAGCTCTTTCTATTTTCCTCCCCAACAGGGAGGAGGCATAATTTAGTAATTTCTATAATTGAATATGCTTTCCTGCCTTTAACTGGTTAGCTCAAAGATCTCAATTGATGAGTCTAAGGCATTTGGGTTTCAGTTGTAGTGATGGCCAATTAGCTTCACTCTGTTCCAAACTGCAAGGTACAGAGTAAACCCCACTTTCCAGAAAGGGCAGCTCAGATTATGTTAGCCCATGTGTCATGAGGGAGCATTGCTATGAGCTTGAGAGGCAAGACTAAGAGCATGGAGGTACGGCTGAGTGTGGGCAGGTGAGAGGCATGGGAGAAGGCCCCAAGAGCTCATGGGCTTGGTAGAATCCAAGGTCAGCAATCACTAGGTGAGGGCAGAGATTAAAGCCAGGATTGGTGCAAAGTTCTTGGTCAAGTCTTGAAGGAACAGTTTGGTACTGAAGATAATCTGTGACAAGGAGCTCAGGAGCTTAGGCGAGGAGAGGGCAATGGGGTGAGAGGCCAAATGGCTGGATCCCAGATGCAGGGCACAGCTTGCTGACGAAAAGTGGGATGGAATAGTCCCTAACCAAGTTTTTTTTTTTATATGTATGGTTGAAACAACCTCCATCAGAATCAGTTGGAGAGTTAAAAAATCAGTTGGAGTTAAAGTGCAGATTGCTAGGCTCCTCTGATGCAGAGACAGGGAGGTGAGGCTTGAGAATCTTAAAAAATGATGACTGGTGAGTCCCTGATGACTCTGATGTAGCGCATCTGCTGTCTCGTTTGAGGCCTATAGTTAAGTGTGTTCACCCGTTTTGATGAGACATGGAGAGAAGGGTTGAATTTTGTGTTTTTATGCCAATCACCTCCTTATGTCTATGCAATTCTTTAAATTTTTTTGCATGAGTATTAGTCTTGACTTCTCTAACTAAATAAAAGTTATCTGATGATCAGGGACCATGTCTTTCTCATCTTTGGGTCTGAGTAGTACCCAACTTAGTGCTGGGCATGTGGAATTTCCGTAACTACCTTTTGACTTTAAGAATTAACTACACAGCCATTCTTGCTTCCACACACCTGTGAACAACACTTTTTGCAAATGTGCTGATGGTCTTAGAGAACTAGTATGATAAGATGTGAATTCATCTGTTGTTGTTGAGTTATATGAATTCCTTATATATTTTGGATATTCCTTATATATTTTCTCATTATTTGTAAAATGCCTTATTGCAATGGTTCTCCATCATGGATGCATAATAGGGTGTTGAAAAATCCTGATCCTGGCCATGCCCAGCATCAGTTAATTAAGAATCTGGGGGTGGGATTCAGACATTGCTGGAGAGGGAAGAGGAAGTGTTACCAGAAGCTGGGAGCTTGGAGGAGGAGCTTCTGCCGGGAAAATGGTCAAGTCTTGGAAGGGAGATTTGAGGGCCTGGTACTCAGACCTCCGTGGGATGCAGAGCTGGTTGGTGCTCTGAATTCTAGTGGGGACACAGCCAACCATACAGGTGGGGAGACTTTGGTTGGTACTCAGTCAGCCAAAAGAGCAAGCCAACAGGTACTCAAATCATGAAAATGGAATAGGCCCACTACATGGCTGCTACTAGTACTACTAAGAAAGTATGATAAGGCTATTCCATGAGTGCCAAAAGAATTAGGAGCTTGGAAACATAACTGTCCTCTCCTGCTGAGTGATATAGATTAGAGCGGGAGGCTGGAGAGTTAACTCCCTTTCTCTTTTCTTCCAATCTATAAAATAGTAAGTCACTTGGCAAGGGAGTCTGGAAGTGTACTTTGTAGACGACTAGCCCCAAGAATGGATTCACTGCTGATAGAAAATAGATAAATAACTAGCACACCCAGCTAATAAATGATAACGCTAGAACTGGAATCCAGATAGTCTTGCTTGGGAGTCCATGCTAACCATCACCCTTTGCTGAAGAGACTAGCTAATCTTTCCTCCCTGTAGGCATTACTTACCTGTTTTGTTTTTTTTTTACAGGTAAAAACCTCTCAGAAACTTTAAGAGAGAGAGGGAATCTAGCATCTTGTTCTTGGGTTAGTTGTCTGCTGGGCCACTGGGCTTAATGAGCTGCCCCAGTGTTATCTGAGTGGGGGAAAAGCACAGGGGAGAGATAGTATGATGATTCTGGCAATAGACGGGGGGAATGAGTTGCCTCCTGGAGTTCCCAATTCCTTAGTGATACTGAAGATGGATCAGCATGCATGAAGGCTCTAGAATTGGACGTTTGGAATATGGATGGGGTGAAGGACTGCTGGATTTTTGGGGACCTCTACAGGGTGGAGCGAAGTGACTCAAGCATTAGAGAACACCCTGTAGGAGTCAATGGTATATACAGTTGCATTTTTTGAAGGAACCGTGAAAGCAGGGGGAATGGTAGGGATGGATTCCTTCCTTAGTGGGGTCGGTGGAGACCTCTAAGTGCCTCACTGAGGATATACAGATCATGAGATAAATCAGGTACCTAACCCAGGAACAGCCCCCGGATAGGGGGTGTTCATATAAGAGAACCGTGCTTTTGGTCAACGAAAAAGACCATAGTCAATTTACCGAGCAGTCACGTTAGGAAATAACCCTTTTCTCTTTCTCCTTCCTGTGGGAACACAAGAAGAATAAGCATAGAGACAAAGGACGTTTGGGAAAGAGAGAGTAGATTGCATTTCCTACAGACCACCAGAGCCACAATGCTACTGCCCAGAGGATAGGGAGAACCCTGAATTGAATACGAGTTCTTAAATAGTAAGGACTACCTCTTAGTAACACTAATGGGACTGTTTTATAACTGAAAGTGACTGAATAGGTGCGGAATCAGGCTGACGTATCATAAAAGATGTCCACTAAACTGGAGAAAAATTGGGTGCTTTGGCAGAATACGGTAGTAGTTACTAGAAAAAAAAACACAACACTTCAGGTTTATACCTTGATAAGTTCAAACTTCTCAGTCCAACTAGCTAGAGTGTATAATCCTTATAAAACCAGTGTCCCATATGGCTCAGTGTGGAAACCACATCTTGTTCAGGAATCATGTTTTCAAAGCCAAAAGTAATTAAAAAGGCATTCTCTTCTCTATTTGAATTTTGGAAATCTGTAATAGGATATAAATACAAGTCTACAGTAACTCTTTTCAATCAACTCTCTCACACTTTGGAATTATTCCAGTGCCTCTCTCTTCCACTCCCTTAAAAATTCCTCTATATCCAATAGTCACAACTTCGTCTCCACCCTTCCCTCTCCCTCAGCATTTTGATATATAAATCGTCTCTAGCTGATTTTGATTTCCTGTTGTTTCTCTTGTCTTCCCTCTATTCTCTCACTTCTGCCCCAAAGAACCAGTTGGGGGAAGATGAACTCCAGACAGGGTGCTGCAGAGATGCTGGGGCAGGGCACGAGAAGGGGAACAACAGAAGGGGAGATTCTCTCTGTCAGGCGGGTGGTGGTGGTGCCATGGGGCAGGGACAGACACAAATCCTCAAACATTGCTAATTTTTGTTTATCATAATCATGAAAAAAATCTGACATTTTCTGGTGCTCACTAAATATTTTTACATATCTTATCTCCATTGATCCCAAAAGCCCTGAGAGTGACTGTTATGTCCACTCTACAAACAAGGAAACTAAGCTCAGGTAGGCTAAATGACTTGAATAAATTAGTAGAACAGAATCTTAGGATTTGAACCCAGGACTCCCGACAGTCCAGTGCTGCTTCTCTTCTGCCACTTTCCTCTCCAATATGCACTTTATTCTCTCCATCAGCTGTCCTCTCAGAGGATGATTTTTTTCCCTCTTACCTCGCTCTTATCCCTTTCTCTTACTATTTTGGACCTACGGGCAATTTCCTTCCTGATTTGAAATCACATGATTCTTTCTTATTGACCAAGAAACTGCAAAGATTAAGAAATTTCAGTTTGTTTTATTTTAAATGGCAGAAGAAAACTTTTGAAGAGACTTCATCAAATCCATTCTCCCTCAGAATGGCATATATGTTTGGCCCGCATGTGAACATCATGACTTTTATACAACATGTGGTTGGGAAGTCAGGAGGCAGATTATTTTAACAAACACTCAGCAATAAATCATTCAAATGTTGGGGAGTGCGGTCGTTGTCCAGAATGATATGAATGCTTCTTTTGGAAGGTTTCTCTGAGCTAGTTTATAAGCTGCATGACAATGCATCTGATTTTTTTTACTTATGTTCCTTTTGGCCCAAAACAGGGGTACTTGGCTTAGTTCATTGCCTTGTTCACTAATCTGTTGTCTGTTTCCAAGAATGAAATCTCCCAGAGGACAAATATTTGATATCATCAAAGATTATCTATCTATATATCTATCTATCATCTATCATCTTTATATTAAAATACCCAAGAGTCTCCTACTGTGTTTCCCCAAAAATGAGACTGGCTCTCATACTAATTTTTGCTCCAAAAGAAACATGAGGGTTTATGTCAGGAGATGTCATCCTGAAAAATCATGCTAGGGCTTTTTTTCTGCTTAGGTCTTATTTTCGGAGAAACACGATAGGTGATTAGATGTGACATGGCTTTGTAGTTATGTACCTTCAGCATTATTAATATAGGCCTAAGCTGATTGATAGTCTGTGACATGGGTCAAATGACTGGCTACTGACTGTTGCGTGGGAGGTTGGGTGAGGTTTGGGGCTGTTATAAATTTCCAGGAGTTCCCAGCTTCAGCATGTGAGGTGAAGCAGCTCCAGTATGGGAAGGGTGGTCCTGCGGCCAGTTACAGTGGAAATTGACAACCTTAGAGCAGAGAATTCTGAAAATGGGGAATGGGCATGCAGACCCCACCAAGGGGACCTGAGGGGACCTGAAACTAACACTGATGTGATCAGAGTATTTATGCATTTGATCACGTTGGCCATTAAGGCAGGTGACAAAAAGGTTTGACCATTTTCACTGAAAAAACATTACCTGGCATCGCTGAGTATTGACTGGGCAATGCCATTTTATGGGCATGTAAAGATTCTTAGAGAAACTCTTATTTAACCTACTTGAGTTGCTTTAATTTTTTTTCCTTCTGAGCACCACATTCCTTTGACTATTCTGAACCCTCAAAAAAGACAGAAGAAAATTCCATTGGTAGGACTTCATCAGTGTGTGCCTTGGCTGGCCCTCCCTTACCTCAGCTTGCTGCTTTCACTTGGCTCGTGGGTTTATTTCTGAGTTCGAGTGACTGGACTTCTTCCCCTCTTTGTTGTAAAACCAAGTGAAGGGCTTTGTGTGAGCCTGTTCTCTTCAAGGAAGGACAAGATGAGAGGACTGGGGCAGTGGTGAAGAGGGTGCCTTTCTGAGGGGTCCCCACGCTTTGTGTAGACTGCATCACCTCTGGTGCAGACCAGAGCAGGGAGACCTAGAATTCAGGGGACCTCTCAAGAGAACTGAAGCCCCTCATTAACTTTTGGCCAGTTTTGTTAAGCATCGATCAACTATTTTATTACTCGTGAGACCTGCTTAAAAATTCTGTATTGCAGCAAACTGTGTAAGTATGCAATAATACATATAATTGCACTGAAAGCATAGTGGGTGTATTAGTTTCCTGTGGCTGCTGTAACAAATTACTGGAAACTTGGTGGCTCAAAACAAAAGAAATATATTCTTTCACAGTTCTGGAGCCCAAAAGTCTGAAATCAAGGTGTTGGCAGGCCCGTGCTCCATCTGGAAGCTCTAGGGGAGAATCCTTCCTTGCTTCTTCCAGCTTCTGGTGTCTCCAGGTGTTCCTTGGCTTGTGGTTTCTTAACTCCAATCTGTTTCCATCTTCATGTTTCCTTCTCCTCTTCCTCCATGTGTGTCTTCTCCATGTGTCTCTTATGAGGACACTCACTTGTCATTGGATTTAGGACCCACCCAGATAATCCAGGTTGCTCTTCTCTCAAGATCGTAAACTTAATTACATCTGCAGGGATCCTGTTTACAAATAAGGTCACATTCACATGTTCTGGGGGTTAAGGTGTGGATGCATCATTTCAAGGGCCATCAGATAACCCACTACAATGGGTTTGCAGATCTTCTTAGATACCTTAAAATGTCTGACCTTTGGCACTAAAATATGTTGTAATCATGAGCTAATTAGTTCTTACTGAGCACGTTCTCTGTACCATACATAGTGCGAAGTCTTTGAGCTATTGTTTTATAATAATCCTCTCAGCAATTCTATGAGGTGGCTCCTATTGTCATTTCCATTGCACAGGTGAGAAAACTCAGGTTTCGAGAGGTTAAATGATTTGTCCAGTATCACAGAGCTGGTGTGATGGTGGGAGTGGCTTAAGATTAAGACCGAGTTTATCTGCTTTGAGTTTGGACTCTTAACAATTATGCTGTGGAAGAAATAAAAAAATATACATTCAATGTCTTAAAAGCTTCAATTCAGAAACAAATATTTTTTTTCTCTTCAAGCTCGTAAATATTGCTGGGGAGCAAGCTTTGTTAACACACATGCATTTCCTAATTATCTGTCTGCTTATCTAGATCCCAAGTCCAAGGCATATAGCGCAACACAGTAATGAGTTTATTTGGAAATGAAATAAATATTATGCCTGTAGGATATATCCAGTGGTAGGGGCTTCTTTCTAAAATAATTCTAAAATTAGGGGAAGACAAAAGGCTAAGTTTTGCTCAGTAAGAGTGAACTTTTAAAATTTCCTTCAATGTAGGTAACTATTGAGAGTGTGTGTTTTAGTAACACAGAACACAACACACCTTCAATTGAGCATTTCCTTGACATCTTCAGCGGTGATTTCTTTGGGCTTTCTAGACTTACAACAAGATCCAAGGATAGTGAACTAACTTTGGCATGTGAATTGCCTACAGGCAAGAAGAAAAATGCTCTCTGCAGATTGTTATACAAGAAATGGCAGTTGATTATGACTCTGGAGAACAGTTTTCAGTATGACTTGAGTCAAACTAGCTGGTGTGACTTTTAGAAGTTTGCTTAATTTCTCTGAGCCCCAGTTTTCTTATTTAAATTGGTTGGATCAGACCATTATTTTTGATCTTTGATGGTTTGATGAAAGCTATGAATACTCTTCTCAGAAAAATGCCCATCCACAATTTTTTATACATTGAAAAATTCACATGCTTCCTACACCTCGTTCATGAATCCCCCTAGTCGTTTGTGGACCCCAAGTTATGAGCTCTGGACCAGACTATCTCTAAAGTCCCATCCAGCTCCAGTATGCTAGGATTCTTTCAATACTTGCATTACTCTATTAGAGTGAGAACGATGTGTGACTTTATGAAACAAAAATCCTTCAATGAACAGAATGTGGGGAAGGCTATGTGAGAGATGACAGAACTGTATCTATTTTACTCTAAAGAAAAATGTAGATTTTGAAAGTGCTCTTGGAATATGAAGACCCTATGAAAGTCTTTCAGTCGTCTGGCCTGTATTGAAGGGTTTTGACTTTTGAAAGATTTTCGCTTTTGAGTTTTCATAAAATTACATTTTCCATCTGATTCCAGGGAGGCAGTGGTGCTTTTGTCACAGCCAGAATCCAAGTGAAATGGCTGCCGGCAGTTCCAAGGAGTCAGAAAAAGTTCATGTGGCAAGAGGGATCATGCCTCGTGCGTGAAGAAGCTGTGCTGTTCTTCCAGGATGGGTTTGTGTGTGAGCCAGCATGCCACGGCTGCTCGGTGGGCACTAGGGGAGATGCCCAGGAGATACAATTTCCACCACAGACATGACCCGATTGTTGAAGCTTATGTGTAAAGGGATGAACACTTTCATTTCTGAATCGTTCTCTGGTTAAAAGCCTATTATTTTGCAGTTTGCATTTCTCCACATCCAGGTTGTGACAAAATTATTTTTTGATTAGCTGAGGTTTGGTTGTTGGAGCTATGGCATCTATATAATGCCTATACCGCAAGAAGGAGATTCTAGAGCTGTTGGTCTTCGGTTGTCTGTTGAACATACCTGATCAGCCCTTGAGGTCAGGTCAGCAGAACTGGGCTTGTGGGTTGGCTTTTCCTTGGGGCCTCAGGAGGGTTACTGTAATGGTTCCTTCTGTCACCCTTGTTTGAGTATCAGTGTATGTAAGTGTGTCTGCCCACATAGGTGGGCTTGAGATTCAGGATGACAGGACAAGGGAGAACCTAATGGCATCAGGTCCCATGGCTAGAAAGAAGAGGACTGAGTGTCAGACTCTGTCTCCCTATGTCCAAATCTGATCTTCCTGCATTGCTCCAAAACAGTGCTAAGAGAACTTTCTGCCATGATGGAAATGTTCTTTGCACTGTCCAAACGATGGCCACATGTGGCTATGAAGTACTTTATATGTCGCGAAAAACATGGAACACTGAAAACTTTACATTAAATTAAATTAATTAAAATCTAATTTTAAATAGCCACACATGAGTAATGATTATTGTACTGGACAGCACAATTCTGGATAGTCCCGTCCCTCGGATTTCATTTTCAAGGACTATTCTCCAATATGAGACACTGTGTCTTATATTACTGTCATCCTTTTGATAGGCAATTTTAGTGATCAGCTTAGAATTAAAAAAAAAAAAAAGCCTTATTAGCTTGTCTGTATAAATAAAGATGTGCTCCATTACCGCCTGCTCAATAGCTTGGTTTCTCGGTAATATTTGCACCATCTAAGCGCACGAGTCGCATACACATCAAGGCAGTCTCTTAATGGGTGGCCCCTGTTTCTTACATGTCCCTGTAATTTCTGCATAGGTGGTACCTGCCAAACCCTCCTTTTTTCATCCTTAGAGTTTTTTGTTCTTATTCCATTCACTTCGAAATATCATTACCATTGCAAACAAGGAAAATGTGTTTATCAGAAACTGCAAACTCCTTTAGGGCCTCATAGGATTAATCACGGTTATAAAGTTTTATTAAACACAATTTTTGTTTAATGACAAGCTCCACCAGTCCTTCCCATTCCAAACCAATCCTGTCCTAAGGGTGAATTGCGCTTAGCAGATTGTTTTCAACAGACTCTTCAAGACAATCCCTATTACTTTGTCATGCACAGAGATATTTTTCTTCCTGGATAATTTGAACTTCCTTAAAAATCACATCTGTTTCATACTTTATTTATTTGTAATTTAAATCCTTAAATTGAATCTTTCATTACTAACATCTGGGCTTGAAATGCAGCCCACTTGAAAAAATACAAATTTTATTTTATTTGTAGTTACCCCCCTTCACTCGGTAGCACTGGTACAAACATTCTCTGGCCAGAGGCAAAACAGCCGGGTATCTTAAAGCTGTGATGCTGTACCACGTGTAATGTGGCTCACTTGATTGTCCCTGAAGTGACTGGCAATTTGCCCAGAATTAGACTGAATGCACGTAATAAGCTGTAGAATTTCCACAATATTGACAATTAGATATCTCTATACAGCAGCAGCTGTGTATTGTTCTCATGGTATGGTCTCCTCAAAGCACCTCCTAAAAAGAAAAAAAAAAAAACCTGGCAGAAGGTTGTAGGCAGCAGAAAGGTAATATACATTGTATGAAATATCTCAAATTCAGATTAATCGGGATGTTTCTATTAGTACAGTTTTCTGCAATGGAAATCATGGCTGAAACAGAATGCTTTGGAATAGGAGTTTATAACACCACATCTGTATCGGGTAATTGCTATATTTTTAGCATGTTTCCGAGGAAGATACCTTTTCTCATTTCCATTCATTGTGAAAGGCAGGGAATTGTACCACCGGCAGTGTGGGAGCATTTCGAATCTTTGAGAGAGCACAGTTCTGACCCTATTGACGTGTTGATGTGCTCTTACCCTTCTGAAATAGCTTTGGTCATTTCAGACAACTTTCACTATCCCCTGAATGGAAATTTGCCCCAAGAAATCATCTTGTTTGTAGATAGTTTTCATGAAAAAGAGCTCAGCTTCTAATTTGCCATTTTTGCACTCTTAATATTGCAGGGAGCCCTTCGGATAAACATGAAAACATCTTTCCACGTTTCATCATTTTTTATAATATTTCTCCACCAGCCCATTTGTTCTACGATTACAGAAAAGAAAGAAGGAATTTAAGTGATAGTTTCTCACTATCTAGAAGCCACTGCCCACAGTCCTAGGATTTGAATATTATTTTAAACCACACGTTTGAAGTTTGCATTATGAATAACTAATCTTTGATATTTTGCCCAGAGGATCTGGGGCAGGTTGTTGTCTGGAGCCAAACTCAGCAAACTTCGGGTTTTGTCGTTTGTCAACTTGCAATAGAAATGAACGTTTTAAAGGAAAGCTGCTGTTTTTAGAAAAATACCATAAAACCTCAGGAACAATGAGATGTCATGTTTTCTATGGCAGATCTTAATTTATCAAGCTAATTACCAACAAAGTATAACTAAATTGCTGATAGCCTTGAGTCTGAATAATTCACGAACAAGACACTGTTGGGTTAAGGGTTAGCAGAAATGTTTGGGTAGCATAGTAGCATAGGATTCTTTGTCGCCTGAAATTATATTGTATCCGTTAGAAAACAACGCACATTATTTAGAATGCATTCAATTTTGGTCCAACACATACATTTATTTTCACATTAATACTAATTAGTGGAGAAAAGGAAAACCAAACTTCTTATTAGCAAAGAGAACTTATTGTGAAACTTGTGATTTCTCTCATACAATCTCTCTCTCTCTCTCTCTCTCTCTCTCTCTCTCTCTCTCTCTCTCTCTCTCTCTCTCTCCCCCTCTCCCTCTCCCTCTCCTCCCACCCCCTCCCCCCCTCCCTCTCTCCTTCCCTCCCTCCCTCTCCACCTGTCCCTTCCCTAGGTCTGATCTTTAATGATTGCCTTTTGTATTTAAAAAGCATCAGGAGATGAGCTGTGCACCCTCTTCAGCAGAACTTGATAATCTAGAAGACACAGTTGAACATGACAATGAAAGTAAAGGTGGCATGGACCGTGATGCTGGCTTAGGTGAGAGAGATTTCTTCTATGGCATGAAAAAGGTGTTTTCTCGGCCGCCATTCTCAGGAAACTTCCCCTCGGTATTCTAACACCGGACTGCAGCCGAATCAGTGCCTAATGAGGTCAGATCATGATGTGTATTCATGTGAACTGAAGACAGGGCTGAGACGGCATGAAATGGTATCACTTGGGTCTTTCTGTTGCCAGCAGCATAGCATCAAATCCCTTTGGTGCCTAATGTACTCTAATAAAGGAGGTTAAAGAGCCAGTACATTAATTGACTCCAGTCCTAAGTCCCTTTTATAACCTGTGTTATCAGCATAAGTACAAGTGTGGTGTAGTAAGGAAAATCATTATGAACAGATTTCCAGAGAGAGGAATTAGCTGGCCCCGGTGGGCATCCCGGTTGTAATGAACACACTTCCGTGTTTATGAATACAGTTATAGATGTACTCTTCACAATTCTGCCAGGAAAAAAACAAAACAAAAAACCTTCATTGGGTATCTCATGCCTTCTAACAGAGCATTTTCTCCAACAGGTTCTTGAAGGGTTAATTTGCAGTTTACTATTGAATACCATAAAATGAGCTGTAAATAATGTAATGATATGTATTGTTAAACTACATATACTATACCAGGTGCTCGTACACCCACTCCTCACTTAGATATAATCTGGGGCAGTCAACAAACACAGATGCATTTTAACAAAGAGAGAGAGAGAAAGATAAAGACAGAAAGAACAAGAAAAAAAATTAAAACATATGTAAGATAATTTAACCAAGATAGAGATCCAGGTAAAACTTGGCCTATTTTTTTTTTTTTTTCTTTTTTCTTTCTCAAAGTAGCTTCTCCGAACTGGGTGACATACAACAGCATTTTGGCTTGTTTTTGGAACACACATGAGCCAAACACGTGGGAAACACCTTGACAGGCCTTTTGTATAACTACAAGGAAACTGATAATCCTAAATAAATTACACGGGAAAAATATGAATCTTTGAATACTAGTAATTATAATGGTTATTTTTCACTTTTGTAGCACCTGCAAATGATGTATATATAACAAAGCTTCAAAAAGCTCTAATTAACTTTTTATTTTTTTCCATTTACTGGCTTTAACCAGTTTGCATTAATTGGCAATTTATATCTATATATTTTTACCAAATATTTCTATTACTGTTGAGTGGCTGGAAATCACACATTATTGAATTTATTTTCACTGAGTTTGTTTTTAATTTTTGTAAGCCACTTCCTCTAAACCTCTTCCTGCATGCCCTGCTCTATCAAGGGGGTGTGGAGGGAAGTGGAAATTTCTAAGTTGATCTTACAGGCAGGAGAGACCCACAGTTGCTTCTACGGTGCAGTGACATGACTTCTGACTAATAGTGCCAGTCAGAATTCCTAACTGCTCCTACCAAATGTGCAAGTGTTCCGTTTGGAAGACCTCCAGGCTCAGCTTTTCAACAGATTACTTTGGGCTATTCATGGCATAAGATTAGTCTGACTGCCATAAGACAACGCTTTGTTCTGCTTTTTGGTTTAAGGCAAGTCAGACCCAGATGAAGCGGAGCTCCGAGGGGTCTTAAAATGGACACCAAATTTAAAACCTCTGAATTTGCTATCCTGATTATTCTGGAATTATCCAATTGCTGCCACTTTGGTTGGCAATGTCAGGGGAAGAGGGAGTTTGAGATTTTCTGGGGGCTAAACTTTTGACCTGGGAAGGAGTCAATGTACACTATCTTAGGAAATCTGGAGGAAGGAAGATGCAGCCCATACTTTAGGGTTTTTTTTCCCTCTCCTGTCTTTTCATTTTTTTCTGATTTTTGTTTGTTTGTTTGTTTTAAAGGAACATCTAGATACCTGTGCACCTATACAAAAGGGGATATGGGTTTAAGGTTTTGATTAAGTATCAGAGAAGTGTCTGTTATCAGGAAAGAAGAAAGGGCAACTATCTAGGGGTTTCACTAGTGACTTAGGAAGAGGTAAAAAGGCATGTTTACCTCAGGAAATCTGAAGTAAGAAGAATCAGGTCTGTGTGTGTGTGTGTTATCCTTTTTTAAAGGAGCAAACATTTTTTAACTGCTATCCAGAGAGCAGTGGTAGAAGGTCTTGGCTAGTGTCAAGTGCATCTCAGACCAGAGACCCCTCTCTCTGGCTGACCACATGGGCCTAGGCCAGAGTGAATGCTTCCTGAAAGTAAGACCTGGGCCTCTCAGGATGCAAAGACAAGATGGCTGCCACAGCCATCTGCAGGACATCAAAGGCTGCTGCCTGATGGCACTTGGGCTGCCAAAGCTTCTAAAGGGTTTGGCGCCTGACTGGAAATCGGATGCAAACTGTCCATCTGCCGCATGGCACTGGCGACAGCTGATTCTTTTGCAGTCTGCAAGATGGACCGGGCCTAAGCCAATCGGCCCCCATCCCTGATTGCACAAGGTTTGTCTGACCCATTTCATTAGCCAGACACACGAGATACAGTATGTGGTTTTTCATTTTGCTCCATACGTGACACTATAAATACCAGTGCTAGGGACGAACTGAGAAACCAAAGGGGACACACTGCTGCTTCTGCGTAGAAAGCATATTGGCAATGTTCAAAGCATATTGGGGCATAACAGTAGCCTAAAAACCCCAATATGGATCAGGACAGCTGACCAGATGTCTTGACTGACATTTTTTAACAAGTTTCAAGGGTATCCCTACAGGACATAAATGCTAACTATACATCTGTGTACTTCTTTTCTGTCCCACCCCCTCCCAGCTTTAACTAAGTGTGTGGTGCATGAAACTCAGATTGTAGCTAACAGCTCCAGTGGACAAAAGCTTCGCTCTGTTCAGACTGTGGCCTACCTACCCAGGAAATGCTTCAACTCCATTTGGAGGGAATAACTACTTGCCATGGAGGGCATGAGTGAAGGCATGACCCCAAAGTGGACGTGGGAGCTCTCCTGCAAGCTGCCCTTTTGAGGGTAGAGAAGTATTTTGGGATTCAAGGCTGTTTCTTTCACTGTCCTCTGCAACAAGCTTTTATGGGCACTCTGGCAATTCAGTGTCGTGTGGTAAATTCAGTTTTGATCCTGGCTAGTCTGGTTGGGGCTGTTGTCATATTCAGTCATTGCATGGTGAGATAGAGAGTGGGTAAAAAGAGCTAGATTAGAATTTTGGGGAAGAGGAGCCAATTTATAATTCTAATTTTCTAAATTGTAGGCTTGTCTGTATGGCAGATTAAACTCGATTTTAAAAGTTTAAAAATCGCAAGGAAAAGCTGGAATATTTGAGTTCTCAAGTGTCATAGTTAAATTCTGGACTCTTTGTGGCAAAGGCATATTTACTCAGAAATGATTCTTATGTTTTTCATAATTTAAAATAGGTTGTAGGTTTATCTGAACCCCCATTTTGAGCTCTAGGAGGCAGCTGTCGTGTGAATTAAATGCAGCATCTCCTTTTCTCTAAGAACAAATTAGGCATATAACTTGCTATTGGATACTTTTGTAAGACTTTGAGTATCTGGTTAGCTTTCTGCCTGTGTCTGTTTGGTCAGTACAAAATATAATATTGGATCTGCAAATTTACTGAGTCTGATGGTCAGGACCTGCAGATTTCATTGCTCAAAACTTTCTTTTCCTTAATTATCAGCATTTAAGTGCAGTAGAAATGATTTTTCCCCCATTCAACTAAAATGGGCATTATAGTAAATCTAGGCACCTCTTAGAGCATCATGGAGTCAAGTAGCAGTTCGAATGGAAATTTGAGATTATCTCGGCCAACACTCTTGTATCAATGAGGAAGCTTGATGAAGGAAAAGATGAAGTGATGTATCCAAAGAAACACTGTTCCAGCCCTCTGTGTGTGTGTGTGTATTTCTCTGTATGCTTGAACCAGGTCAACTTAACAACTGGACTTGTTCTCCTCAGCCGAGCAAGACATAACTACATACCTGGATCACATTTTATTTTATTTAAAAAACAAACAAACAAACAAACAAAGTAAAGAATAATGCTTTTATTTATTTTATTTTTTAAATAATAGCTAAGTAGTTTTTTTATAACTTTATTGAGATATAATTCTCATACCATACAATTTACTCATTTAAAGTGTATAATTCAATAGTTTTTAGTATTTCACAGAATTGGGCAACCATCACTATAATCAATTTTAGACTATTTTCATCACTCCAAATAGAAACCTGCACCCATGAAGTTAGAGACTTTACAATTAAAAACTCCAAAAGCTCGCCTTGACCAGAAGGAGCACTTCAATGAATGAAACGATTTCCTCAGTTCAGCTTTATCCATCTGCTGTTTGTAAGGTTATTTCAAAGACCATTTTCCCCAGAGACGGGGCAGCACTGAGATTGTCAACTACAGTTGTGAGCTGGCACAAACAGTAGAGGACTCAGGCCGGAGCCCCTGATGATGATTCTCTCCAAGGAGAAGATGGGAGGCAGACCTGCCCCCCACAAAGAACGCAAGCATGCCTCCTGTCCTCCAGAATCCTCCAGTTGAAACCTGGGTTGCTGACAGGAGAAAGGGGTTCACATGTACATTACAGAGGTTTATGTGTTGGACGCGGAAACACACTATTTCCTTGTCCGAGTTGTCACAGACAACTCCGTTCCACAGATAGTTAAAAATAATGCCAGGTACAGCATGAATCAAAGTTCCTAACAGACACCATGCCATTAGACTTGCTTTTGTAAATGAAAGTCTTCCTTTGTTCCCTACTTTCTGCTGAAACAACTTTTGTGTTGGCCGATGAAAAGAGAAAGCTCCCAGACTCAAACCTTCCGAAAGAACATGTTGTATGAGTCTGGATTCCAGGATGCAGCTCTTTATGTCCCTTCTTTCCAGCCTGTAATCCACTTTGCTTTCTTGTTGTCTTTCAAAGATGGATGGATATTGTAGAAAGCCTTTTCCTGACCTGATGACACCAAAGTACATGACAGTTTTGACTCTACCCCCTGTAGTAGGTTCATAAAAGTCATTCCATTAGACCTAGTCACCACATTTATTTAGTCTGCTCAGGTGATCTGAGAAAATAATCACAAGCATGCTAAAACTGTGATTTAACAAATCAGAAATGAAAATTTGGGACTGTGAAAACTGAGGGCTAAATCCTTCAGCAGAATTTTTAAGGGTTTATTCAAATACTGCTGTTCCTGCTGATTGCTTGCAGACAAATGTCAACTTTCTTTTTAAAGTGAGAATGAGCAAAATATTATTTAAAACTCTTCTATTATCTTCTCATTATTCTCCCATCCCCTAGGGCTGTTTTTTCCGTGGAGTCAAGATTTCCTTAGATACTGTGAAGTGAAGGCAGAATGGAGCATCTTGAAGCACTGATGTTTCTTTAGGTAGATTCTGTCCTGAATCCTGACTTTATTTGTCCAGGAGATCCAGTGGAAACCCGTTTTGTTGATGGGTCTTCCTGGCTCTTACCTCTAGAATATCTGGGTTGTAGAATGCAGCCAATGAGTTGCCTTAGAAAAGAACATGAAGATAGATTGAGAAGTTACCAGAAGGGGAACCAGTAGTTAAAGTGTGGATGTTACTTCTTTCTGCGTGCACCTGGGCACTTCTCCTAACTAACATGCACAAGCCTGGCATTTGTCTGTTTTCTGGATTTCTTTAAATCTACATGATGATAAATAGCTGGACAGAAAGTAAGTGTTTGTCCAGCTATCCAGGTGTTTTGACTAGATGTTTCAGGCATTTCAGCAAACATTTATTGAGTGATTCTTACAAACAGGGCTGAGTGCTGAAGGTGTTGGGAGACACCAAGGTGAATAAGATAGATTTTCTATTCCTAAAACATTTGTAACAGTCAGGTTTTGTGCAGAATCCAATGGAACTTAGCTACATCTCAGGATTTTTAGTGAATTCAATGGGCACATGTGGAGGAAAGTTATGGTTCTATAGGACATGTGCCTCTATATAGGTCATGTCCATGAATCAGGGTAGCTTGTTCAGCCAGTTAAAAAACAAAAAATGTGTCCATTGCATGGGCGAAGAGGATTATAAATTGCAGCTGGTGTCTGTAATTTTGCAGACTGCCAGATTTCAGGTGCTGGGTCAGGACTAGAATTTATTCTAATGCAGGGCTTGGGGTGTGTATCAGATTGTATTATGATTAGGGGAGCTGAGTAATTAATCAACCTTATCCAAGACCTTTTTGAAAATGTGAATGGAAACTATTAATAATTATACTGGCGTCATAGGAGTAAATGGGATGTCCTGAGCAAATGGGGTGGGTGTATGTTTATTGTAGTTATAGCTGAGACAACCATAGGATGATGCTTTCTTAGTACACCTGTGGGAGGGATGGGAAAGGCTTCCTGATGTCACCTGGCATGCTGTCTCCAGACGCAAGGACACCAAATTGAAATGATACGGAAATGCAACTTTAATGGTCATGTCCTCAACATTTGCTTTGCCATACAACCTTAGAACAAGCTTAGAACACAGCCTTTCTTAGCTACCTTTTCACAAACTCAAATGGCCAGTTCTGGTTGGAAGCAGATAGATGTCCAGTTGAAGATTATGATTTGGCTAACAATGATTTGGATCCTCTATTATACTTCAGATAATCTGCAGTTACCAGATGAGCTGTATCAGGTTGGTGCACGAGTAATTGTGGTTTTTGCAATTATTTTTAATGCAATTGCTTTTGCACCAACTTAATATCTTCAAAGTTAAATGTAATGAATCATGGATTTTACATCTGTTACTACAAAAGAATGCCTGGGATAAAATTCTGAAATATTTTTGGTGATAAGATAAAAAGATAGTTAAGGTAGTATCTCTTTAATTTTTCTTTGATTTTAAAAGTCAGATTTAAAATATTTTATTAACAATATCTTATCCATTTCACTTGGTTTGAAATTTTTGCTACTAAAGTGCTTTTGGAATCAGAGTGATTTTTCTTGAATATGCATTTTTCTCAAGAATTATATTGACCTTAGCAAAAACATGCTATTTGGCATATAGTAAGACCTCAATCAATGTTAAATAAATGAATAAATAAGTGAATTTGGTTAAAACAAAGTAAAAATCAGTCATCTCATTTTCTTTCCAACTTCTTTACAAACTTTCAAAAATTCTTTAAGGAATTATCCTCTAGCAGAAATACCACTTTTTGTTTGTGAGTCATTTTTAAGTCACTGAGTTATATTGCTGTACTTGATACACATTTATATATGAGTGTATGTGGGTGTGTGTGTGTGTAATTAACTGTCTGCTAAGCCTAAAGCATAAGATGTTACACGAGCATAGCATTTAAAATTCAACACTTTTCTACATTGTTTGTAGGAATTCTACCCGATGCTTATATTTCATAATCTGTATGTTCTGTGTGGGTGAATCCATCTTACTGTCATCTCGTCTTATCATGGGCAGCAGTTATAACTGTATAAATGGTTCTACCTGCACTGCCTAGCATAAGATCAGACAGATTTCAACAACGAAGTGATTATTTTTTAATAACAATGACAATGAGGAAGTAGAACCTTCATTTGGGTATATTTTATAAATAAAACCTCAAGGAAAGGAACCCAGAATTTTTGTCTATATTTTCTTCCAAATCATTAAGAGCATTATAAAATGCAGATTGCTTAGTCCATGAAATTTTTAATGTGAATTTGATATTTGCTAGGCATCGTGTCTTAATAAATCCATCTATCTTTTTTTCTTGTATTTAAGATAAAACACAGAGGTGCTATGCAAAATCTCAGTTGTATGAGAAAAAAAAATCATAGACTGTATTTGGAAGGAGTGTGAAGAGTAACTGGTAAATTTGGATAATGTACACTGTTAACATTTTATGCTTTAACGCAAACAAAATTAATAGTTCACTTGGGTTTTAAAAAGATTGCTCCTGGACCAGCAGTGCATTTCTGAATGACATAAATATAAGAAAATTAGAAATTAACTTTAAGTGGATTTAGGCTTCTTTCATAAATGAGAGCCACCCTTACACAAATTACTAAACCTATTCAGAGTAATTTATCAAGCAGTTATATATTGTTTTGTTGTGTTGAAATTCCAGAAAATTTAATAACAGCATACTTTCTGGAAATTGAATTAGCATAGATCATTAATAAGTTAGACCTATGGAGCGCGTGTGGGAGGACTGTATAACTGCCATAGTAAAGTGGAAACTGGTTATCACTTAAGCATATCTATGGCAATGCCGAAAGATAGGGTTTTTCCAAGAGATTTCAGTATCATCTGAAATAAGCACTTAGAAAATTGTTCTATGGTATTTAGCAGTTAACATGAGCCAACTGTGGTGAGATAAGTGGTCCCAAATGAAAAGGATATTTGGGGAGCCAATTGTGGAATTTTACAGCTAGAAGAGCTCTTATCATTTAACTACTCCAAACCCCAGATAAACAGGTTCAGAGAGTTCAAGTGACTTGCTCAAAGTCACACAGCTTGTTTGTGGCAGAGCCAGAATGATACCCTGGGTCTCCAGACTCTCAGTACAACGCTCTGCTCATCATTTCACACAGAAATTGTAAAATGCTGGGTGAACACTGCTCACAAATAAGCAGGGGTCTGGCAGCCGATGGATAAATCTGGCTGGTGCAAACAATTAAGCAGAATAACTGCAAAATTGCAAAGAGTGTGAAAATTCATTTTATCTTTCATTTAGATTTTTGGAAAAGCGGCTTCTAGCTGGTCACATTCAAATAGCTGCTAACTCTTTGCAAAAGGTTGCTCTACTTTTAGAGAACCATAAAATAATGATTCAGAAATGTGATTCGTGCTTTAAACCTATTGTCAACATCTAACAATGGTGGCAAAAGTATTTTGTTGCAGCCCTCTTACTCAGGTCCCCTCAAAATAATTAGGAAACAAAATAAATCATTTAAAGTACAAGGAAAGAGGTCATTTGGGCCACAACCCAAGCCATTTTTATCTTACTTGGGGATTTTCCAATTGTTTTAGACACTGCAAACTTGGAAAACAAAGACAGCTGATCATTAAAAATTAAACCTAGGTGTATTTGTAAGCCACCTATTCCCTTGGTTAAAGGAAGGCGGTGTGAGTGGAAACTTCCAGCTGTGTTCCAAGTTAATGAGGGATTTTCACCCTATTTGCCCTTTGACCTCGTTGGCGCCTCTGCTGGTCTCCTTTGTGCCGCTGTCCTAGAAATACAGTCCTCCTTTTCACGTGGCTCAACTGTATTTGCAATTACAATGGTCTTGCAGAGCATTAAGAAGGCTAGGTCATCAGATAACCACAAGCTTAAGGTCTCAACAGCAGCTATTAACAGTTTTGCTAGAAACCCAAGTATCATTTCAGTGGTGGGAAGGACCTACAACGTGGTAGCCATAGCGGCAAGAAATTAAAAAGATAAATAACTTGGTTTGGAGTGTTCTGACAATGGCAGGTGTGAGAATAGATTATTTTTCCCCTTCCCACAGCTACCCGTGTCACTTTCTACCCTTATTCCTTTGTTATTATTGTACACATTTCAGCATTATTATATCTGCCGCATTTCGTGACACTGCAAAAACACGGTTCAAAAAAGCTGAACTTTTAATTGTGGTGAGAAAGAAGTTAGCTTAATTATTCTCGGGTAGTAGAAAAGATGGGTTTTGTTTTTGTCCCTAAGTCCTTCGTTCCTAATCGCAATTCAACACCCTTTTCCCCAGCATTGCTATGTATGAACTTCATGCTGCTAGACAAATAAATTCTTTGGAAAAATGCACATTTTTATTTGGAAATAATGCCATCTCTTTGTTAGATTTGCAGCAATCCTATTTTGCCTCTACTGTTTTTAAGTCGAAAATGAAAAATTATATAGAAGATGTTTGTGCATCATATTGTGCTGAATGGTATGTAGGTCAGCATGCTGCAGCACCGAAGATAAGGGACAGGGAACAAGTGTTCTATGTACTTACAAGCAAATATCAGTCATAATAGAGGAAGACAGATCTACAAGAGCGTTTTGGCTTCGGAAATGTTTCTTGTCATTAGCATTTAAAAAAAGCTATGAGATTCAGGCCTATCAGCACCGATTCACAGCAAACCCTGGCTTGCACAGGTTGTTATCTATTTCGCACAGAGGTACAGCTGGTTAGCAAATGGATTTGCAGATTTTTTTTTTTTTTTTTTTTTTGCAGGGATGAGTAAAAAGGCAAAGAATCAGGTACTTACAACCCATTCAGAATGTAACAATTTTGTTTGTGTTATAAACCAAACCTTCTGTTTTTGCAAACTGTATTATTTTTAGAAACAGAACCAAGAAAAAAAAAAACCCAGCTGATTTAAAAAAAAAATCTTTATTCATATTCCAATATCCCTAAGGGTTCTAATATCCATGAAGTAATACCAGCAAAGAGAGCAATAAGAACAGCAGAATCCGATGATTCAGTTTACAATGCGACTTTATTGTGTTAGCAGTCAAGTCAAAAGGCAATATCTAATATTTTTTAATTTTTTATTTCTCTCTCTAAATGTAAAGGGAGAGAAGGTGCTGGATGAAGGTGCCTGCGTGTGTGTGTATGTGTGTGTGTGTATGTGTGTGTGTGTGAGAGAGAGAGAGAGAGAGAGAGAGAGAGAGAGGGAGAGAGAGAGAATATA
The DNA here is from genome assembly GCF_004115265.2 of Rhinolophus ferrumequinum. Lineage (NCBI taxonomy): Eukaryota > Metazoa > Chordata > Mammalia > Chiroptera > Rhinolophidae > Rhinolophus > Rhinolophus ferrumequinum. Next base: position 29,301,391 of record NC_046300.1, on the reverse strand, counting down.
CTATTGGTTCCTCATTTGGAAGGGTAAGGGTAATGCATTTTAATACTTATGTGAACTGATATCAATTATCAGAAAGAACATCATAATGCAAGAAATACAATAATTTTTGTCTAAAACTATACTATATAGTAGGTATAGCTGTTTGAGTTCTTTGGAAAAAATGGCAATTACTGAGAAGAGAAAATAGCAAGATATTTCTCTCTTGGGTCTGGAGAAATTTAAATCCTTGGCTTTTATTAAAGGGGTGCTTGGGGCGTTTCCCAAATGAAGACGTGGTATGGGGACCACATTTCATCATGTGGGTGCATATAGATATCTGTCAAATATTTTCTGTAAAGATGCTGAGCTGTGATGGGTATCAGATTTGGCATGTCAAAAAGCTTTGCCCCCGAAATCAAACCCAGTGGATGAATTACCATGAATGATTAGTTGTGCAATCAGGCAATCTGCAAGGTTCCCGATGTCACGTTTACTGTTCACACAGAGAATACTGGCATTAGATCCTTTCGTCGTGCTATTTGCTTCATTAATAGGGAGGTGATAGAATCCTATGCAGTGAGTCAGGATGAGCCAAATCCTTTGTCAACATCTAAGACTTAGATCAAAGATCGGAATAAAACAGGGATAGATGTGGGGAGATGATGAAAGAGTAAACAGAAATTAAGAAGTGGATTGGATGTTCTGGAAACATTTTATAAATGAAACACTCTGTTGAAGTACAACACTGAGTATTTTTGATTACAGTGCTTTATTAGGAAATAGACAATCAGCCACTTCACTTTCAAATCAAGTTTTCTTGAGTTAGTTTATTCCTCTGTCTGGGAAGGCAAATATATTAGTCTTCACTGAAATCACTGTATACTCTAGCCAACTGCCTTTTGTGGAAGCATCCAGGAGAAAACTGGACTTGATTTCCCCATTTTGTTTTGTTATCTATCCTACCCTGTCTTCTCAGGGAGGTCCATGAATAGAATTGCATTTCAGTGTAATTGGTTTCTTTGCAATCAATATGTTTTTATTTTATGTATTTAAAAACATTATTCTGAGAAGGAGTCACAGGCCTCTTTAGGAGTCCATGGCCCAAGGAAGGTTAAAGAGGTCGACCTGAAATAGAATAGACCTCTGGGAAAACATCCAAAAACCGAAACGTGAGAGGTGCTCATCGAAAAGCACAACCCCAGTTAAGTGACAGGCACTAAGTTCTCTCTTCCTTTTTCACTGCATCTGAAAATCAGGAATGTGTTAAAAAGCTGAGGACCGAGCAAAGCCCAGAGATTACACAAAGGAACTAATTGCTTTTCTCTTACTGCTTTTAAGATTCCCTTTTTGTCTTTAACCTTTGAAATTTTGATTATGTTGTGACTTGGTGTGGGCCTATTTGGGTTCATCTTGTGTGGGACCCTCTGCACTTCTTGGGCTTGTACATATATTTCCTTTAACAGGTTAGGGAGGTGTTCGGTCATGATTTCTTCAAATAGATTTTCAATTCCTTGCTCTCTTCTCTTCTTCTGGTACTCCTATGATGTGAATGTGGGTACACTTGATATTGTCCCAGATGCCCCTGAAACTACCTTCATTTTGGGGGGTTCTTTTATCTTTTTGCTACTCTAATTGGGTGTTTTCTGCTACCTTATCTTCCAAATCACTGACTAGATCCTCTGTTTCACCTAATTGATTGTTGATTCCGTCTAATGTAGTCTTCATTTCAGTTATTGTACTCTTCATTTCTGACTGAATCTTTTTTATGTTTTCTACCTCCTTTTTTATGTTTCCTATCTCTTTGTTAAAGTTCTCACTGAGTTCATCTATTCTTCCCCTAAGTTCATTGAGCATCCTTATAACCAGTGTTTTGAACTCTGCATCTGATAAATTCATTGTCTCCTTTTGTTTAGCTTTTTTTCTGGAGCTCTGTTCTGTTCTTTCCTTTGGGCCTATTACTTCTGGGTAGCCATTGGTTCCAGGACTTTACAGTGGACAGAACTAATAACTATGTATGGTTTTGTAAGGGAAAGAATATTATGAGGTTTTTCTAAATCAAACTTCAGTTTAATTTCATAAGGCATAAAAACAGGCATAATTATTTGCTTTATCCTACAATATAATATAATTAATATGAATGATTAATTGTGCAATTAAGAAATCTTTGAGCCTCCCGATGTCATGTTTACTGTTCACAGAGAGAATACTGGCATTAGATTCTCTCCTTGTTGTATTTGCTTCATTAACAAGGAGGTGATAGAATCCTATGCAGTGAGAATTAGAGACAAACAACCAACCAAATGGAAAAAAGATATTTTGTGAAAATGGAAATGAAAAAAAAAGAAAAAGCTGGGCTAACAATACTTACACAATATAAAATACACATAAACTTTAAAATGAAGGCTATAACAAGAGACAAAGAAAGACCCAGTAATCCAACTTCTGGGTATTTATTTGAAGAAACCCAAAACACTAATTTGAAAAGACATATGCATGCATATGTTGCAGCATTATTTATAATAGTCAAGATATGGAAGCAACCTAAATGTCCTCAATAGATGAAGGGATGAAGAGGAGGTGGTACATATATACAATGGAATATTACTCAGCCAGAAAAAAGAAATCTTACCATCTCCAAAAACATGAATAGACCTAGAAGATATTATGCTGAGTGGAGTAAGAAAGACAGAGAAAGAAAAATACCATATAATTTCACTTATATGTAGAATCTAAAAACCAAAATAAATGAACAAATAAAACAGAACTTGTTTTACTACTAACAATTACTAGGAATAAGACTATTGAATGAAACTTAAGATTTCTTTGTGACTCTTTGTTTTTAAAAAACATCCTTGAGTGAGGTACACTCAAGATAGTGTTTTAGAGTCAATTGAAGTAAACTTTTTCTATGAATAGTTACGCCACCAACTCGATATTTAGTTAGATTCATTTATTTCAGTCTGTTTTCAATTTTGAAGCACTGATTGTTCCATTTTGATTTAATTTTTTCAAAAAATTTGATGATTTCAAAGTCAAAACTGTATAACAAGATACATTCGTAGCTGTCTGGCTTCTATCCCTGTCTCTTCCATCCTGCTCCCTATTTACTTCATAGGTAACCATTTAAAAATGTTTTAAATTTCCCCTTTTATTGTTTCTTTTTAAAAATATGGATAAATAGCTATGTAGAAATCTTATTTATCTTCCCTTTTTTTGCACAATAGTATGTTTCTAGTTAGCATACAATAACAATAAAACTTTTTGAAAAGTACACAATAAACAATAAATAATTTTTTGCATGTTGCTTTTATTGTTTAGCAATATGTATCTGGAAATGATTCCATATTAATGTCTAGAGATTTTTTTTTTACAGCTTATGTCTTTTTACAGCTGCATTATATCACATTGTGTAAATGTACCATGGTTTATCTACCTGGTCCCCAAAAATGGACATTTGAGTTATTTCTAGTCTTTTAGAAAATAACATCACAACGAATAGCTTTGTGCGTGCATCATTTTGCATTTTGCCAGTTTATCTTTGGGATAGATCCTAGAAGTGGCATTGTGGGATCAAATACAGTATGCATATAAAATTTTGCTAAATAATGCTAAATATGTCTCCATGGTGTTTTACAGTTTTTGCATTCCCATCATCACTATAAGAGATATAACCTTCATTTTATAGTTTGCTATTAATTTTTATCATGAATGGGTGTTCATTTTTTTTTTGGGGGGTGTTCATTTCTTTTTAATGCTTTTTTGCACCCATTGAGGCTGTCATGTGGTTTTATCCTTTTTATTTTTTGTTTAAATTGTGGTGAATTATAAATCTTTCTGTAATGAAACCAGATCCACCCTATTGGGATAAACCCACCTTGACCAATATACACTACATTTTTAAAAAATTATAAAGCTGGATTTAACTTCTTAATATTTTGTTCAGAATTTTGCATCCATATTCATGATGAGATTGGCCTGCATTTTCCTTTTCTGTCAGGACCTTGTATGATTTCAATAACAAGATTATTATACTAGCTTTATAAAATAAGTTGGGAACTGTTTCCTTTTTTGTATTCTCTGTACAAATTAAAATTTATTGTTTTCTTAAAGCTTAAGAGAATTCATCTATAAAACCATCTGAGCCTGGTAGTATTTTGGGGGAATATATTTAACTACAGATACAGAGTTTAAAAAGTTTTGCAGGATTACTGATGCTTTTTATCTCTTCTTGAGTTGGTTGTATAAAGATGTATAGTTTTAGTTGAATTTCTCCATTTCATTTGTTTTAAATGGTTAGACTAATGTCATTCACGATATTCTGATTATCTTTTTATTTTCTGTTTGAATTTCTGTAACCCTATTTTCATTTATAATATTGTTTTTTGTGCTCTTTTTTCTTGACCAATATATTTGTTGGGCATTGTTGTTTATTGTTGTGTCCCATTCTTAATTAAGTAATTAATTAATTTTAATGATTAATTTATATTATTTAACAATTTTTCTTCTTTCCACTTTATTGACATTATTTCTCTTTCTACTTTTCTAACTTTTAATTTGGATACTTTATTCATTAAATTTCAGTCTTTCCACTTTTTTTATTACAAACTTTTAAAAATGGCTATGCATCTTATTTTGGCTTTTTATTTTAAATTTTTCTTTGATCTCTGAATGATTTAGTACATTTTAGTGTCAGGACCTGAGTTTCTAAAAGTTATCCTTTTTTCTTATTTTAAACTAAATTGCATTTTGTTAAGAGAGTATGGCATGTATGATAATATTTTTTTGAAATTTATTGATATTTGATGCCCTGATACTTGATTAATTTTTTTAAATGCTCCATATGTTTCTGAGACAATGTTATTTTCTAATTGTTTGGATCAGGGCTATATATATGTCCATTAAATCAAGACTGTTAATTTTTCCATCAGCATCTATATCCTTAATAATTTTGAGCTTTTAATTACTAAGACAAATTTGTTAACTCTCCCACTAGAATGGTATCCCAGGCAGAAGCTGGAGTGTAAAGGAGTCAGAATAGTGGGAATGCAGTGAGAGGGGAGGAGGAGATGAATTTAGGGAGGCAACTGGAGGTAATTAAAGGGCCTTTTAGATTATTTTAAGGATTTTGGTTTCTCCTCTGAGTGAACTGGGAGGGCTGTGAGCTGAGGAGTGATACAATCTGAGTTGTGTTCTAAAAGGATCACTTAGGCTGCTGTGTTGAGAATAGAAGACATGGGTTAAGGCTAGAAGCAGAGAGACCTATGAAGAGGCAGTTACAGTAATCCAGGCAAGAGGTGATGGTGGCTTGGACTAGGTGGTGGCAGTGGAGGTGGTGAGTTTCCAGAAATATTTTGGAGGTTCAGCCAAAGGATTAGTGTATACATGAGTTGTGAGAGAAATCTAGGATGGTATCAACAACTAGAAGGATGGAGATGTCACCAGGTGATACAAAGACCATGGGTAAAGTAGGTTTTGGGAGAAAAGAACAAGAGTTTGGTATATGTTGAATTCAGACAACAAGTGATAATAGACAGTTGGAATTCAAAACAGGAGTCTGAGGAAGATTACAAATTGGGGAGTAATTAGTATAGAGATGGTACTTAAAGGCCAGGGAATGAATGTAGGTAAAGAAGAGAAGAGGACCAAGGACTGAGCACTGTGAGACTCTGACATTAAGCAGTCAGGGGGAGCGGGTAGAAACACCCAAGGGAGATGGAGAAGCAGCCACCACTAGTGAGCTAGGAGAGGAACAGGAAAATGGTGGTCCTAGAGCCAAACGTAGTTGTTAATGACTTTAAAGTATACTCCCGTAAATGTACAATTTTTGAAATTTCCATAAATATAAATTAAGAATGGTGATTACTGAATTAGTTTCTTAATGTATACATTGTGCAATAAAAAAAAATGTTCAAAGGAGAAATCTCTGACAATTCTAACTCCAAATAATTAGTAATTTGAGATTTTATAGAACTTAAGTGTGAATCTTTAAACCTGTCTTCTGTGGGAGTTGCAAATCTTCATCGTTTGAACGGTCTTTGAGGAGGGAGAGTTAACTTTCTCTTCTTTTTGTCTTTGCTGGGCTCCCATTATCATGGCACTGGCTGTGACTTCAGGCCTCCATCTTTCCCATCTGAGATCTTTTTGTTGTTTCTGTTGTGATAAAAAGGATTTCCTAGAGAAAGAACACATAGAAAGTTGATGGAATGGCCAGCTCCTCAATGGCTAGGTAGCCTGGGCTTGTACTTTGATAGATTTCAGGATAATTTCTAATTGCCCTATAGTTTTTATATATGAAACTGGGTTGGATGGCATATTTCTAGGTTCTCAATTGAATGTTATCAAACTGACCATGTCATTTTTGCAACTGCCCACTCTTCTCTGCCACACACACACAGCCCCAAACCTGGTACATAGTAAGTATTCAGTAAATGTTTGTTCAATTGAGTTGGAAAATTTAGCCTCCAACATAGCAGACACTGTGCTTTCAAAACAACAGAAGATTTTATTTTAAAAGTATTCAACTTCTGGGAGTGAGTTGTTGCTTTAAAATTGTACATATATGTATTCTAGTAAACATAACGGCAAAGCATACCTAAATTACAAATTACCACCTTAAAAAAAATTAAAGTAGCTTATCCCTGTTGGTTTTCCTTCCCCACTAAAGTCATCATCTGTTCACAGAGCACCATTAGCAGCTGAAAAGACATGGCAGGGAATTGAACAAATTGAACGCTCATAGCAGACAGATTTTCTCCTTCTGTGTGTGTGGATTGGACATGACTGTGAACAGTTGGAGGTCAGACCATCACTAATATGTATAAAACTTTTGATGTTAATTTACCATTAAAAAATATATTAATTTTTGGCAGAGGTGTGAATATTCTTGTCTTGCCTAAAGCTTTATTTCCCATGATACATAGAAAGCTAAAATCCACACTGGGCCAATTTGAAAAGCAAGTAAACTTTTTCTTTATTAAAGCCCCATTTTGTTTTTTAGTGGAAGTACATATATGAATTTCATTTCCACTCACTAAAAAGGCCCTTGTAAAAGATGAATGATCAGTGAGGAAAAGAGGGATCATATGAATAGGTTGCAAGCATCCTGTTTTGGCTACCTTTGATGGGTTTCCCTGAACTGGTCCTTTCAGTTGCCATTTTGGCTATGCCTACTCATCGTCAAACAAATGTCTTGTTAAGGAACAAAAAGGTGCATGAAATTATGAGTTGCAATGCTTTAGCATGTGAGTAGGCTGTCCTTTAAAAAAAAATAATCTTTTCTTCAATTGTTGTAAAACAGATGTCTCTCTCTCTCTCTGCTATTAAGTGGTAGGTTAAGGTTAGGATTGAGGTTAGGAGGCAGTTGAGGAGAGGAAAGAAGAGAGAAATATCAAGTTAAAAGTCTCTTCACAGTCTAGAAACTGGCTACGCTCTTTCATGGACAGTTAAAGACTCTCTGGTCTTTAACATCTTTTCTGTCACTAGGTATCCAAGCTACACCGGGAGAGTAAATTTTGTTTCTAAGCAGAATGGCACATTTGGAATTGCTTGCTTTACATGGTATATGCATTTATGAAGAAAGAAAATAAAGAAGCAATTTTATTTTATTACTGCAACAAAACACAATTGTTTTTGACATGTTGACATCTGACATAAAATGACATTGATACATCTTCTCTGAGTAAAGCTCCTTTTTGTTGGTATTGCTGAGAGTGTTTAAAAATCAGCTTCCATTGGTTTCTCTTTTAATCTCCTTGTTTCAGGTGGTAGCTGTTAATTTTGCAGAATGCTGTTGGCTTTTAATATGTTATTATTAAAATAAAATAAAAACTCTAAACATTTAAGAGGGACAGTCTCCAGACAAGGCAGGCACTGCATTTGTGTTTACTGTTATTGTCTTGATTTCTCTCTCTCTCTCTCTCTCTCTCTCTCTCTCTCTCTCTCTCTCTCTCTCTCTTCAAGAGAAACATTTTAAGGACACTTCTCTCAAACATGCTATTTAAATGAACTTAGATGCCACCATTAAACAATGAAAAATCCTATGAGTGAACTATGGAATAGTATTTGGTGGGATTCCAGAGACTGTCATGTAGCTAACCCTATGAGGAGCTCGTGTCCTTTTTTCTAGTAAGTACCTGGGGCCACGTCACAAGTGTTTGTCATTGCGCTCTTGGCCTCTAAACTTAAGCTCCTTTGAACACAGGTTACTCTTCTTTGAACTTCGGCCTTCTGCATACATTGTCAGTACCCCATTAATGATATTAATTCACCACCAAATATTAATTTTTGACAGAGCTATAAAGTTTTTCTTGTCAAAAACGTTATTTTTCACAATCACATAGAGATAAAGTCCATTTAGAGATAAATTTCAATCTGAAAAGTAAGTAAACTTTTCTAAAATTTCACTTTGTTGTCAAGGGCTCAGCCCTGGGCTACATGTTGTGGAAGATAAAAAAGAAAATTAGAAGTCATGACCTTTTCCTTCCACCATTGTATAAATAATACTCATATAAAAACTACTCAATTATAAGGCAGTATAATCAGATGGGGAGCTCTGTGGTAGAAACCATAAATGATGAAAAAAAGGAAGGTCTCTGAAAAAGTTTTATAGCTTCCTTAAACTGAGCTGTGAAAAGAATGTTGATAGAGAAAGACAAGCCTGAGAAAGGGGAATAACTCAAATAAAAGCACAGTGATGCGAAGGGATTCATGACTGGAGTGTGGCATTTTTTTTGCAGGAGGTCTTTTTTTTTTTTTTTAAGGATTGTTATTAAAAATAAAGCTAACATACAATATTATACAAGTTTCAGGGGTACACCATAGTTATTCAACATTTATATACCTAAAAAAGTGATCACCATCATAAGTCCAGTAACCATCTGACATTGTACTATGCTATCACAATATTGTTGACTATATTTGCTATGCTGTACATCACATCCCTATGACTCATTTGCTCCTGAAATTTGTCCACTTGTTCCCCTTCACTTTCCCCCCCTTTTAAAATTTTTTCAATTACAGGCTGCATTCAATATTATTTTATATTAAGTGATCTAGTATAGTCTAGTACCCATCTGGATTATACATAGTTATTACCATATCATTGACTATATTCCCTATGCTTTACTTTACATCCCCATGACTGTTTTGTAACAACCAGTTTGTACTTCTTAATCCCTTCACCTTTTTCACCCTGTCCCCAAACCTGCTCCCAACTATCACCCCAATAAATCTAGTACCCACTGACACTGTATATAATTATTAAAATATTATTGACTATTTTCCTTATCTTATACTCTACATTCCCATAACTACTTTTAAATCAATTTCTATTTCTTAATCCCTTCCTTTTTTTTTCACCCACACCCCTAACCCCCCTGCCATCCGGCAACCATCAAAATGTTCTCTGTATCTATGAGATTGTTTCTGTTTTGTTTGTTTGTTTATTTTGTTCTTTAGATTACACCTATAAGCAAAATCACATTGCATCTGTCTTTCTCTGTCTTACACTTCACTCAAAACAGTACCCTCCAGGTCCATCTACGTCACCACAGATGGCAAGAACCCATTTTCTTCCATGGCCGAGCAATATTCCATTGTGTATATGTACCATCTCCTCTTTATCCATTCTTCCATCAGTGGACACTTAGGTTGCCTCTACATCTTGGCCAACATAAGCAATGCTGCCATGAACATATGGATGCACATGTTCCCTCAAGTAGTGTTTGGGTTTCTTTGGATAAATACCCTGAAGTGGGATTACTGGGTCTTTCTTTGTTTCTTGTTATAGTCTTTTTGTTTTAGAGTTTATTTTATTTGGTATAAGTATTACTACTCCAGCTTTGTTTATTTGTTTCCATTTTCATGAAATATTTTTTTTCCATTCCTTTATTTTCTATCTGTGTGTGTCTTTCAATCTCAAGGTGAGTCTCTTGTAGACAGCATATGTGAGGGTTTTATTTTCTTATCCATTCAGCCCTCCTATGTATTTTGATGGAAATATTTAATCCATTTACATTGAAAGTAATTGTTGATAGATACGTAGCTATTGCCATTTTATTATTCATAATTTTTATTTATTTTTTCCATTTAAAGAAGTTCCTCTAACATCCTTGTATTACTGGTTTGGTGATGATGAATGCCTTTAGCTTTTTCTTGTCTGGTAAGCTCTTCATCTGTCCTTCAATTTTAAACGATAGCCTTGCTGGATAGAGTACCCTTGGTCGTAGGTCCTTGCTTTTCATCATGTTGAATATTTTGTACCAATCCCTTCTGGCTTGTAAAGTTTCTGTTGAGAAATCAGCTGTCAATCTTATGGGGGCTCCCTTATAAGTTACTAGTTGCCTTTCTCTTGCTGTTGTCAGGATTCTCTCTTTGTCTTTAACCTTTGCCATTTTAATTATAATGTGTCTTGGTGTGGGCCTGTTTGGGTTCATCCTGTTTGGGACTCTCTCTGTTTCCTGGACTTGTATGTTTATTTGCTTCACCAGGTTATGAAACTTCAGTTATTATTTCTTCAAATAGGTTGTCAATCCCTTGCTTTCTCTCTTCTCCTTCTGGTTACCCCTATGATGTGATCTGGTACCCAAAAACGCTTGATGTTATCCCAGAGGTTTCTTAAACTGTCCTCATTTTTATTATTCTTTTTACCTTTTGCTGTTCTGATTGGGTGTTTTCTACTCTCTTGTCTTCCAAATTGCTGATTTCATCCTCTGCTTCATCTAGTCTGCTGTGCATTCTTCATTTCAGTTATTGTATTCTTCACTTCTGACTGGTTCTTTTTTTTTATGGTTTCTATGACCTTTTTTATGCTTGCTGTCTATTGAAGTTCTAGAGTTCCTTGAGCATTCTTATAACCATTATTTTGAACTCTGTATCTGGTAGGTTGCCTGCCACCATTTTGTTCAGTTCTTTTTCTGGAGTTTTTTCCTGTCCTTGCATTTGGGACGTATTTCTTTCTTTCCTCATTTTGGCTGCCTGTCTTTTTGTTTATATGTATTAAGTAGATCTATGTCTCCCAGTCTTGGCCTGGTGGCCTTATGCAGCAGCTGCCCCGTGGGGCTCTGGCTCAGTCTCCCTGGTCATCACCTTCTCACAGTGCTCCAGGAGTGTACCCTGTGTGGGTTTGTGTGTGCGCTGCTGTTATAGTTGAGCCTTGATTGCTATTGGCATGTCAGTGGGTCACATTGTCCCCAGGCTTATTGGCTGTGGGGTTTGACCACGTCCACAGCTTATAGTGCAGGGTGCTTACCCCACTGAGTGAGATTGACCACAGTGAGCTCTGGTGCCTGTTGAGACTTCCCTTTGGGTGTGCTACTTGTGGGGCTAATTGGGTGGTGCTCTGCTGTGGTCTGAAGCCAACCTCCAAGTATATTGTTCTGGGGCCTTTTGGGAGGGGCTTTGCTGCAGGCCCAGATCACCTACTTCCTGTGACCCGCTGGGGACTACCTGGTAGGAGTATTCATGGTTGTTTGCTGCCTGTGCTAAAATTGGAGGCACGGTATGAACTGAGGATGACTCCACCCGTACTGGGGCTTGGATAGCTCTGCAAAAGGCCAGGACACCCCAAGGCCTGTTGCCACCTGCTCATTCCCTTAAGTTTCAGCCACTGATAAAGCCTCCTGCTGTACATGAGTTGGGTGAGGCAGGATCTCAGGGAGTCACTAGAGTGTGAAGAGTTGTGGTCATCAGGTTAATGTAGATTCTGGTTTGGTGTTAGAGCTGAGTCTGGAGCTACTCAGCAAAAGTCTCAGAGCACACAGAAGCCAGTCGCCACCAGCCTGGAGCCCAAAGACTCTGATAGTTTTCTAGAAAAAGTACAAGGTAGGTGGGGCTGATTTCTTGCAAGAAAGTCTCTCCAGCATTGGGGGAGTTGGGTGGGGTGGGGTCACAGCAGAGCTCAGCAGGCCAATCAGATTCAGAGTGTTCGGCACAGGAAAGATGGCACCCACCTGCCAGACAGGGAAAATGGTGACTGTCCTTCAGGTGTCTCCAGAAAGCCACACACTTCAGTCTACCCACCTCCCACCCCCCATGCCTCCAACGCCCTCCAAGTCACCGTCCTTCCTCTGGAGGCCATGGTGAGTGCCTGTGAATGAGAGAGTCTGTGCGTGGGCCATTTAAGAGAGTGTCTGTGTTTCCCACAGCCTTCCATCTCACTCGGATGGTCAGAATCCCCACTGTTTTTCACAGCCAGATGTTGTGGGAACTTCTCTTCCCAGAACTCTGTGCTGGGGAGCCTGGTGTGGGTCTTGGGTCACTCGCTCCTCCAGGAAGAACCTCCATAGCCAGGATATCCCTCCTGATTCTTAACTGCCACATGGAGTTTTGGGAGCAGCCTGTTTCTCATCTCTGCTCCTCAGTTTTGATGTGACTTCTTCTTTATATCCTTAGTTATAAAACCTCTGTTCAGCCAGATTTCGGATAATTCTGCAGGTTGATTGTTCTATAATTTAGTTGTAATTTTAATGTGTTCATGGAAAGATCACTCACAATGTTTATCTACTCCACCATCTTGGATCTCCTCAGGAGCGTGGCGTTTGATTCCGTAGTAGGGAATAGTGAGATTCTCACGGTTACCTTGTGAAGCTTTGTTTTTTTCCTCAAGAATTTTGTAAGATTGCATTTTAGGATGTTGAGGGACTGTCCCTATGTTTTATTTGTCAATCTTTCAGGTATTCCACCAAAGAAACATTCATATACAAGAGCTTGTATAAGAATAATTAGGAAAACCTTAATGTTTGACCTTAATATCTATTGATCTGAATTTTGAAAAGGAAAATGAAAGCCTGGTATCATTCCCATATGTAAATAAAATGCCCTTGATTTTTTATATTGAAAGCCTTGCACATTATACTCTCAAATTCACTCATTTTCATAAGTTCCTAGAATGAAGTGACAAAATATTTCCCATGATGACAAGAGATTTTGCATTTTCTTACCAAAAATATGCTATACTTGAGTTTTTCTGGTTGACATGTCTGAGCATTCATTAGCATAAGGCAATGAAGGGTCTCTATGTCTGCCACTGGCTCCGTTATTTTCGTCCTCCTACCTTTTCCTTTATCTAATGCAAATGGACACAAGGATTCTCCCCTTTTTATCTGACTTCTGATATTTCGAGAAATCATGGAGACTAAGTGATGTCTTTCACTTCTTCTGGCATTTTACTGCTTCAGTTTCCTCCTAGTTTCCTCAGTTGAATGACCACAAAAACACTTTCTTACAAATAGAGCATGGGATCTTTGAAAGCCTTCTGTAAATCCTCAGGGTCGAAATGGCTAACTCAACTCATAAACGAGATAGCATCTCGGGCTGTTCCACTAGGTTCTGTATCCCCCACCTTACTTGACACATTCTATTGATGATTTCTTCTGGAAACTGCATAAAGGCAAATAATAATGGGGAGGTAAAAATAGAAATTCAGTAACATGTGTGAAATAAACTGTTGGCTAGGTTTTGACGTAAAGCTACAGGATGTAGGAGAGAAGCAGAAAGAGACCTGGCCATGCTAGCCTTGTGAGAAAATGGATTGTGGACAGGAATAGCATTTTTCTTGAAAAAGGAAAATGGGAGAAATTGTTCTGCGTGTTGGATCTGGTCTTTTCTTTTTGCAGGAATTCTGTTGTCTCTTTAGAAAATGTAAAAGCCATTCCAAGGCACATTGGCACCCGGGTGGCACTGCAGCCTTCTCTTGGCACTGCCTCATCCTGTTGCTGGCAGGACAGAGCATGGACCCCTTTAGCCTCATCCTCTGTTGTTTTCTGCACAGGAGCCAAACATTGTGGCTACTCACAAGGCAAGGCTGGCAGCTGAAGAACCCAGATGCCAAGCTCTGGACTGGACTTCTGTTCGGTTTGTGGCTGGTCCCTTCCCTGGCATCTGCCCTGGCTTTGCAGCAGCCTGTGTCCCCGTCTGCAGAGCTGGGCTCAGGATTAGGCTTCAGTTGGCTCCCATGGATGTTCAGTCACTGTTTCCCTTTTGAATTATCCTTGATTATGAGGAATGTGCCTTTATGACACATTCCTCCCCAGACGCCTGCCTCAGATGATGTGCCTTCGCAACTAAAAAGGGGGTTTTCTCTCAAATCACTGGCCATTGTTAGCAAGAAAGCTCATGGAATGTGAACATTCCTCTTCAGGTAGGAAGATGTAAAATGAAATACAAAAGCTTATATTATTAGACATAACCCTTAATTTTCTTCTTAATCATAGTAACGGTTCTGAATGAAGTTAAACAAAGAGAAAACACAAACAAAAATCCCAGGAACATGAAAAATTCCAGAAGACTCTTTTTTCTTTTTTCTGTTTTAGTTTCTTTGACTTTCTCTCCCCACACAATGCTACTGTCCTTGACTGAGGAAGAGCTCTCATTTCCTTATCCAGAGACTTCTGACTTGACAAAAGGGAAAGTGATATTTATCAACAAATAGACATTGAGTTGAGTTCCCACTGGGTAAGGAATATTGGATCACATTCTGCTGGTGAGGGGGTAGCGGGAGGACAGTAAGGCAGACTATCTCTTGATGGAGCTCATGGATGGTTCCCTGAAAAGACGAAACCTTGTGCTTAACTAAGAAATAAAAAGCAACTTGAGAAGTTCACCAACTAGAAGGGAAGCTAAACATATACAGACAAGTCAGACATATTCACCTCTGGAATATCTTTACAGCTGAGAGACATCTGACATTTGTTCATACTCTAGAATCTTTAGGTATTTGCCCTCCCTCTAACTGACTATTGCTCATCAGAATTATAGACATAGTTCAAAGGGAAGGATGAATTACAGCTAAATAGAAGCACAGCACAATACAAGACACAGCACAGTGTCTAAATGACTTTTAGGAAATTTGACCAACCTTGAACCAAAATCCCAAATTTGTAATCCCATCAAGCTGAATGATTCTTTAATCTCAATTTCTGCAGTTGGAAAAGAAGTTTGTTCCAGTGACAATCTCTCCAGCTTCATGAAATCTCAATGAAAGCTCAGCCTTTGAAGTCAGACAGATTTAACATCTATTTTGCTTCATGACCTTGAGTAAATTCCTGAACACTTTCAGCTTCAGGTCGCTCCTCTATAAAATGGGAAGATAACAGTACTTATCTCATGGGGTTACTGTGAATGTCAGATGATAAATTCATGTGATAATGAATGGCACAGAGGAAGACCTAAATAGATGTTGGCTAGTGTTAAGATTTCCCATAGGTTGGGGCTGAAAGAACACCACCCATTAATCTACAGACCTGTGTCATTTTTATCTCATTGCTTGGTCCTCATATTTATTGACTTTACTGCTTTTAATGAGGCACAATGAACTGTGTTCTTGAGACCCTGAGGGCAATACATAACAGGTGTCAGACGGGGTATGTGATAACTAAATGTTTGCTGAATGAAGCAGTGGACAGGATAGACTTCAGGTTTATCCTCTTGAATGTATTTTTTTAGGAAGTTAAAATGAGATATAGCCCGTTCATAACTTACTGTCAAAATAGACATTTCCTGAGGTGGCCAAAAAAGGAAATAGCAAGCTTTAGGTGTATATGTACTAAGGAAATAATTCTACTAAAGGAACATTTTCCAAGTTTGTAACTGTGGTCATATCCACTCAGAAAATAAACAGCAGGTAACCCCTTAACCGATGCAAAGCACACTGGGAAGTAATGTCATTAAGGGAAGCCTTAGCATCATTTCTGGGCTCTAGAAAGAGGAGCCCATCTCTAAATCTAGAGAGCAAGGGAGCAGGTTGGTTCATTTTTTTTCTGTAAAGGGCCAGATAGTAAATATTTAGGCTTTGCCGTTCATATAGTCTCTCAGAATTATAGTGTGAAGTAGCCATAGACAATATGTAAGCAAATGAACGTGGCTGTGTTCTAAAAAGACTTTGTTTATAGAACCAGATGGCAGCAGGATTTGGCCCATCTATGGCCCATAGTTTGCTGATCTTTGGTATAGGGAGTGAAAATGTGATGAGTCAATATTCAGAGTGTTAGTTTGTAATCAATTTTTCGGTAAGTCACATAGTCCCTAAATAAGGCATCTTTCATTTCTTATTTCTGTCTGGTTAATAGTTCATTGAATTCAGATATATAAGGATTTTAAGGGATGTAGAGAAAAGGATCAGAGACTGTGAGTCTGGGCTCCAAACTCAAGGGCCAGACATATGTGAGGAGTAGGCAACAATAAGATAACATGGACTGCTGAGGTGGGTTGAGCACTAGAGAAAGAGCGCATATTCTGTTCCAACCAACAGAGAATTGCCATAGAGAATTTTGGCCCAGTGTTTCAGATGTTCCAATGTTTCAAAAGAAGCCAGAAACCTGATGACATCTCCTGAATTTTGAATATTGGCCTAACAGTTTTAAAAAACACCACGTGGCCCTATCAAAACATATGTATGGTTGAAATGAGGCCTGCAGACTGGTAGTTTGTGACCTTTGCTTTCAGCCCACAGATCTTGACCTTTGAAATACTGATAGTTGCTTTAAAACGGGGCTGGAGCTTTTCCCAAAGCTAGTCTGATTTTACAAGGACTGATCAGACTTATGACTGCTTCCTTAAAGTCACCCTTCTATGTCACATTGCCCGCCCCAACGTAGCACCACAAAGCTCTGCCTGATCATTTGGACAAGGTGTGCCAAACGTGTCCAGTGAAATTCTATGTCATTAGGATTTGAACAGCCTAAAGGAAAGGGTAAGATTTGGACGCTTGTTCATGACAATGAAGATTTATGGACAAACAACCTTGAAAATTCAAAGAAATTGGCCTACGTTGGATTTGAAATTGTCCAGCTCTGCCTGAATATGCTAAATCCCCCCTTATCCTAAAACTGGTCTTCGTGTTGACAGATTTAGTTCCATGATTCAATAGAAACTGCTTTCTTCTCCTAATATTAAAATCTCATTTTGCTCTTAACACTAATAATTTGGGACTTTTTTTTCTGCATTGGATATAAACAGAAATTACCTTTTCATCACTTGAATGTTTAATTCCCTAGTTTTAATGAACTTCTTAAAAATAAATTGGATCGATTAGACGAAACTTGCTTTTTATTTGACACTCTCAAAGTGCATTATTGTGGAAATATTTGGGGTAATAGTTATAATTTTAATGTCCCTGTGCTTATCCCATGGGTGTTGGGATTGATCTCCACTGAAGCTATCCGAGAATTCTTTTGTGGAGTAAAATTCATGTGCTAGAAGTCTTTGGAGGCTTTTAAACTGAACTTTTTTTTTTCCTTTTTGCAGTAATTCTCCCAGAAATAGTCTATTGTGCCTGACAAAATGTATCCAATCCTGAACTTGAAAAGGTTCCACTCCTATTTGTAACTCAGTGACCCTGAGGCCCAAATTGGTAATGAACTTTCTAAAAAAGCACTCTTGGTTCTTTAATAAGAACTTATTGGTAATTAGCACCCTAGCCTAGGCCTACATTTTGGGTTGTCAAAATAAAAATAAAAATCAAGTGGCATCTGTTGATCTGGAAAAACAAAACCAGTTATACACATTTCACTCTGCATTTTAGAAATTCTTAAATGAATCCCGTTTTAGCGTTCTGGAGAAAGGTGCATCGGAATGAAATGATCCCATGAAATCCTTGTGTTCCATAAGGTGTCTTGAAGTTTGATTGGATATTAACTAAAAGATCATTTTGTTTCTCTTTTATAGCAGGAGATGCAATGTGTTCATTTTATAACATCTCCGCTGTTTGGAATAAATCACCAAGGACAGATGCTCATCACATTTCAGTTCAATAAAATTCTTTGCAGACTCTGAACAGATACATGGCTAGTTGCTTTAGGTCTCTGTCCAGGCCATTATTTGTTTGCAAAATCAAATTCACAGAACAAAATAGAGTTACACTAAGGACATTGAAATTAATATTTTTTTTGCTGTCTTATGTGTTTATTGCTATTTTTGGCAGGGATGTGCCTGTAGGACTTCACCTTCAGTTTCACAAGTTCCACCTTTATAAATATCATCGACCACCCCTTAGTCTTTTCTTCTAAAACAGCACAGTTAATCTGATTTCCTGCTGTTAGATCGTCTAGTAATACCATTTTAAAGGTTCTCAGCAGAAAAATTTGCCAGTGCTCTTGAAGAAGTGATAAAATTCCATGTTCCGTCTTTTCTGTGGCGGCAAATGGGTTTTCAACAAGCAAAACCGAGGCGTTTATTTTAAATATGTGTATGCTGCAAAGCTGTTGGTGAGTTTTGGACATCTTTCATGTGCTGTATGGCACTTCTCCTGAATTTTTTTAAAAAATCAAGAAGACACATTCCACTCCTTGCCAATATTCTTTTTTTTTTCTTTTTTTTTAGAGGAGAAAAGATTTGAGCTTAAAAAGTTGTGACTGTACATGTTCAGTTGATATTTTCTTGAAGGAGTTTCATATGGTTTTAAATTATTTATCCAAAAGGGTATGTTGATAAACAATTGAGGCTTTCTATTGCGGTGTGCAAGGTAAAAAAAAAAATGTGCATTTTACCAAACATTCATAAATGTACGTTCCTACATTTGACAAAGCTGCAGCAGTCTCCTGAGATCATAGTGTGTGTGTGTGTGTGTGTGTGTGTGTGTGTGTGTGTGAAAGAGTAAAGGAGCAGCTTGAATGTTGAGTAAATAGATCAACCCATGGCTAGAATGGTGTGGGGGTGGTAATCATTCCCTAAGGGCAACAGAAAATGCTTGCTAACCTGTCATGGTAATTTTCCTAGAAAATGAATCAAGGAAATCCAGGGTGTATAATAACCATTTGGTAGGGCTAATGTTCTGACACCATCTGACGGGACCGGAAAAGTGGGAAGTTAGGCGCGTGGCTCTAACCACAGCCAGTGAATTTTGCTTGCTGTCTGTTTATTAACAACCATGTCAGTGCTGGATTTACTTCGGAGGTTCCTCTCTTTCAAGAATGTGTTACTCACCCTGGAATTAAAAGAGCATTTTTATTGGTGTCTACTTTTGTTTTGACAAAGGACTCAGGGGCTGTCAGGCCATTTTAGAGTTAGCTATGTTTTTTTTTTTTTTCCTACCCTGAATTAGGTTCCTGAACTGCAAAGAAAAACCTCCCTCCTGTGCAAATCCTGAAGTTTATAGTGAGTAGACGGTAGGAAATAAAAATGATGCCCTTTCTTTTATTTAAAGATCACCTTGTACTGGCTTTTACTACCATTAAATATTTGCTTTCTGGGAGCATTTGTATATATTTTCTTAGGTCTTAACTACCATTTCTGCTCGGTTTTGTATCTGCTAGCCCCAGCATTTACAACCTACGAAAACCTCATAAATCTACTTCATTTTTCTAATAAGACATGAAAGTCCTTAATTGGCCTTAATGAAATGCACTTAAAGGGCAATAAACGTGTTTAAGCCCCTCTTTCAGGGTGAGCTTCAGCACTCTCACTCTACTCTGTTTTAGCCTTTCTGGTAATTAATCATTTATTCATATGTGACGAATCAGTAACAAGATCAAGCAACTACTGCACAATTGCATGATAATAACCTGCTCATATATGTGTCAAGATTTAGCAATCCTTTTTAAAGCCTAATTTAAAGTCATTTTACAACTAACCAGACTGCTTCTCTGAAGCATTTTTTCCCCCAGTATCTTTTCTACATATTTTCATTTGGATGCCATCTTTTTATTTTGTTTATAGAGCCCAGTCCGCCTTAAATCCACTTATGGCACCAGCGTGAATTTCAGCAATGCAAACATTTACCATTGTTTTTCAGCAGGCTTGGAATCCTCTCTTTGATCCAAAGGGAAGGGGGTGGAGGAGAAGCAAAAGAAAAAGAAGTACTGCATTTATAAATAGAAGACCCAAGAGTCCCTGCCATTTTTAGTACATATTTAAATCTTAAATCTGCCGTGATTTATGGAGACATGTTAATCATTTGCCTGCACCTTAGCACTCTGTAAATTCCAGCAATTTCCCATACCACAAATATGCCAATGGAGGGGTTTCTTTTTCTGTAGAGGAATTTTTACTTTCTTTTTTTTTTTTTAATTGAGATATAATCAACTTATCCCTCACTACAAAAAGGGAATTCTTACTTTCAGTTCAAGCTGACACGTTGAATATCTGAGCGCCTGCTTGTGTGTACCCAAACTGGGGATTGGATTTTCCTGGCTGTGTGTGTCTTGTGTGTGCTCACCGGTAAGCCAAGATGAAGATAGGTAGGTGAAGAAAGATTTGAATCTGCCCATTATGGTAAACAGAGTTGCTTTGCCCTTATGAAATACATCCTGAGTTGATCCTAATGTATGTTTGAACAGTTCGCATCTGCTATAGTCAAGGCAAGTTTTGAAGTTTGTTCAGTCTAAGAAACCAAAGTAATTAAATAGAAGAGTCAAAAGTGCTTCTTCAGCATATATTAACATACGATATGTAGCTCACTTGAGATTTAATCATTCAGAAGTCTTTAATATTTGCCTATAAATAGAAAAATACATATATGCATACATGTGCATATATATAAAGAAAAAATACGTATATGCATATATACATTTTTTTAAATAAGAGGCAAACTCAGTATAGATGACACCTGTAAATAAAAACTTGCCGCCAGAATTAGAATGTTTATCTGAATTTTTACCATCTTTTATTATACATGTTAGAATTAGAATGAAGCTTTAAATATGTGAGTCCTTCCCCCAGATATCTTAAACTTTATTAATTCAAATGTGAGGTTAAAAAGGCAGGTCTGAATTGGTGACAAAGTTGAGTAATATAATTTTTGAAAGGAAATGTCATTTTATTATGTTCAAGTACAAAAAGTGGCTACTCTAACATATCCAGGCAGACGGAGCTCTGGCCAGATTTACTTTTATGTCTGGAAAATGACCACATGTGACAGTACATTAATTGTTGGTAGTGAATGCTCCTGAAGCATTTCAAAATTATTCTCTTATATACCTTAAAAATTCTTCTCAATTCAACTGTAGGTAGGCTCCTCTAATGTAGAAATTTAATTTTTTTCTTGTGTAGTCAATAAAACTCATCATAGTAGATTTAATGCATATCTGTCTATTTACCTTGATTCAGCAATACTTTTTTTTTACCTTAGGCCCTAAAAAAGTAACTTTATTCTAACTTCTTACAATCATATATTCCTGAATATGTGGAATTATTCAGGAGGCACAAAATTAATGAGATATAGTTAAAGCATCATTTACATTGCAATTTGTGTGAATGGCTCACCCTGGAGTTTTGCAGTGCACAATTTGTGCATCTATACATTGCACCTCTGGCTTTCTGTTTTGTCCATATACACCTGGCCTTGAAGAAATAACTGTGATTTTGGTAGAAACAATATGTTTCCTTCATTTTCAGATGGCATATGTTCTGCTTCATCAGGTACTTCTAAAGACGATCCTTAAATGTAGCAAAGGTATTTTCATATGTTAGTTTTTATATTGCAAACTTGATTGCTCTAATATTTTCTGTATTTCCTCACATGCACTAGAGCCTATTTATCTAGCTCTAAATCATTCTATGGGTAAAGTGTGAATTGTATTTTGTCTTTCATTGTATTTGGTCTTTCATTTTGTTTTGTGACAAAATAATGTTACGTTTCTTCAACTTATGACAAAGTTCCTTAGGCCAAATAACTTACAAAAAAAGGGAGGTGATGAGTCTCAAGTAAAATTTTTTTTTTTTTTAAAGGCCCAGTTACTCAAGCTCCACTAATCACTTAAATAATTTTAGGGAGAAAAAGACACAATTTTAGAATATGAAAGCTGAACTCTTTACTGGGTTTGAGATTTTAAGATGGCTTGCTATAGCCTATGCCCTCTGACTAGCATTTCCCCTGAATTTTGCAGAAATAATCACAATGTGTAAAAATAATCACAGTGCGTAAAAATAATTGCAATAAGGTGATAATGTAGCAGTAAAAGGAAAATTCCAGACTCAGTTTAATCAGTTAAAGTGTCTCTCTGGTTCTTCTGATTTGTTTTTCATTTATGCTGGGCAGCTGGACAATAGGATTTTGCACGGGCCACAAACAATGAAATAAAACAGCAAGATGTACTGTATTTTACTGAAACATACAATAAAGGGCAGCAGGGGACTAGTCAAAGCCCAATATTCAAAGACTGTAATTTTTTATCACTACTTTATTTTCTAAACCAAAATGTTTTTTGGGGTATAAATATTGGATGAGAGTAAAACAGCACCACATTTGCTATCATGGAGGTATTACCTAACCCTACTTTTTATTAGAATTAAATTAATATTGTGTAAGTAGTTTTCTAGTTTAGGCATTTTATTATTATTTATGTTCTAACTGCTCTGTATCAGTAGAATTATTCTTTCTTCTTTTTGTTTTTACTACTAATAAAAAGTAATAGGTATCATAATTCAGGGACTGCATGTCGAGGCATTTTCTGTTTGGTCTTGGTGGCCTGTGGAAGGAGACATACCCAAAACCAGAGGGTAAGAAGCTTGAATAACAAATGTAGAAAGCACTTCTATGGAGCATTAAATGTTTAGGCAAGAAAGGCCAAAACAAAGATGTACAGATAAGATTTTGAAATTGTTGAATGGAAAGTCAATTCACCGAATATGTTTCTGTGAGAGCAGAAATATATCTGTGTTGCTTTCCAGCTTCATTTATGTATGTCCGGTAATTGCAGAGTATACACATACTTATTAATAAATATCTTCCCTTAATTACCTGCTGATTTCTCAGAACACTTAAGAAAGAGAAGAAAATAGCTTTATTTGTGATGGGCAGGAAGGCAATTTTAAACCACAACAATAAGATAAACACAAAGAATTATGCTTCCTTATATTTTCTAAAAAAGGGCTTTTCAGAAGTAAAAGTGACAGGAGAACTTAAGTGAAAATCAGAAAATCAAAATCATTCCTTTGTGACAGTCATAGGTTTGCAATGACTTGAGGAAATTCTTGAGGAAATTGTGCAAAAATTCATACTTGGAAATCTGAAAAACTGGACTAGTGGCTAAGACCACGTTCCTTAAGTGGGTAGATCTAGAGCTATATTTTAATAATGCTTTTATGCCTCAAAACCAGTGCGGTTATCAGTGTCTTAAACATGAAGACAGTACAAACAACTCCTGAAATGCAGGTGACTTCCAGACCCTCTCTCCCAAGGAAAAGAATGGAATCCTTTTTTTTTTCTTCTAGAGAAATATTTGTTTTACAGTTAAAAGAGTCATAGCAGTGTATAGTGGAAGACTATACAATCATTCATAGGATTTTTAGTTACATGGAAAATACTGATATATGATGAGAAAGGAAAACTACAGCATGCAAAATTATACCCCCAGTGAGAGCTCAGAGAGAGAGAATGCATTGCAGAAAGACTAAATGAAATATTCAAAAATATTAACAGAAATTGCTTCTAGGTGGCAGAATTATGGATGACTTCTTTTCTGTGTATTTCTCTAATTTTCAAGTTTTCTATAAAATGCGTAGATTTACTTACAGACTGAAACTTATGTAAACTGTACGAAAACAAAATGATAAAAATCAGACTTGATGCATTTTAAATAAATTATACTATGTTAAATTTTTACATACATTGTCAGCAACTCTATGTGAGAGCTAATTTTTTCCCCATTTTACAGATGAGGATACTAAAGCTTAGGGGACACAGGTAATTGACCAAGGTCACATAGCTAGTAAGTACAGAGAATTCAAATCCAGATGGATTTGCTCCGGTGATCACATTTCCAACCACCACATTGTGTGGTCCTTCACTGGTATTCATACATACTTTATGTATACAAGTAAAGACAAAATTGGAAGGTGTCACTGACTCTTCTTTAGAGGCAGTTGTGTGTGGCCACTTCTCCCACCGTGATAAAGCCTGGTATCATCTCTTTTCTTTCCCAAGAGCGGTCACTTTTGGTGATTCTTCTTTTCTGTCTAAATCAAGGACTATATTTCTGTTCAAACCAAGCCAAAAGAGAAGGGTTTCCCAACTATGTCATTCCAGCTTATGACAGCTCCTTCAGTTTGCTTGAACTCACCTTTTTGGGGTGACTTTGGCATGTTCCCGAGGGCAGAGTTTTCCCCAAACTCTTATGCTAAATTTTTTGGATACCTTTGCGTCCTAACCCATCCCACTCTCCCACAATAAATATTAAGGGAGTATCCTTCTAATTCAGACCAGACTTGTCATTCTTTCCATAAAACTTGAAAAATATCAAGCCTAATATCTGCAGAAACAGGCCTGTTTCTATTTAAGTCATTATCATACACACGCTTTTATTAACTTTGACTTTCTTTGGAGTGGTCTCTCAAAATTAGGGATTCTAATACCAACACATTTGTCAGTTACATTTTTCTGAGATTTTAATTTTACTTCAGGAAAAAAATGGCTTCTCTTTTGGTGTCCTAGGGTCATTTGAATTAAGCTCAGAGGGCAACTCTGCAATTGAGTTTATTCTGTTAATAACTTTGTAGGAGGGTTTGAACGTAATGCTTCTGACAAACCAGGCCTAATTTCCAAGGTTGCCACTACCTTGCATTTGCAATCCTCTGTAATGCAAAGTGATCCACATAAATGATGATTCACACTATCCACAGAGATGAACTATTAAAGCTAAGGTTTTCTGGGGTTAAATTAATCTAGGGAAAGATGGCGCCATTGCCCATTGTTTGTCCTAGAAACTTTGTCCAGGAAAATAAGCCTTAATGCTACTTTTGCTGTACAAGAATTCAGATATCAAGTTTGGCCATTTTAAAACATAGACCCCCAAATTTTGCTACTTCTCCCATTGAAAGAGGGGCTATATCTCCTCCTCTTGAATGTGGGTGGGCTTGTAAGTGCTTCCACGAATGGTGGACTGTCAAGGTTAGGGAATTAGGGAACAGAGGCCATGCCTTTCACCTGTTTCTTATTCAACTCTCCTCCTCTGAATATTCTCTCTCGTGAATTCCTTCTTGGAATCTAGTCATCATGCCATGAGAAGCCCAAGCTCATGGAGAGGCCATGTGAAAATGCTCCAGACAACAGTTTCGGCCTTCCAGTCACACTGGTTCAGGTGCAGACATGTGAGAGATGAAGCCTTCTGATTCCAGCCCACAGCAGTTCAAGGGTGCTCAGCTCCGGCTCCAGACATGATGGAGCAGTGACAAGCCATTCCCACTGAGCACAGTCCAAAATCCTGACCCACAGAACCAGTAAGCAAAATAAAATCGTTGTGGTTTTATATCATTAAGTTTGGAATGGTTTTTTACACAACATGGAGAACTAGAAGAGCAAGCTTTAAAATTTTTTCTCTCCTTCTTAGTTATTCAAATAATGTCTTACTTGCTCTTATCTTATTTACTATGAACTAAGACGCCCCAAGGAATGTCAGAGGCATGGCAATAAAAAGATAAAGATGATTAAGAAATTCCTGGGGGTGGGGTTGGAAGTTGAGGAAAAACATGTGACAAACCCACAGATGCTGGTACGGATCTCCTGGCTTTTGCAGTATGTGAAAATAATTACAAATACGTGGACTTTACAAAGAACTTTCAGATACTTTTCCTTATCTAATGCAATTGAATTTTCACAACAGTCTTATAAGTGAAGATTATCATTATCATCCTTATTTTACAGATTCAGAAATGGGGGTTCAGAGAGGTTAACTAGATTGCCCAAAGACACACAGCTGCTTGGGGGTGGCAAAGGGGACAAGAAGTTATGTCTTCTGGCTTCTCATCTGATGCTCTGGCACCAGTTGATTTTCAAGAAGAGAACTGCTGCCCCTTTGTGGCAGCTGGTCTTGCTTCATACAATCCTGAGCTCCAACCTGTGAACAGGACCAAAAAAAGCAGCCCTACTTTCAGGGATGGAGGAGTGAAAGAGAGGAATACAGGCTGAGCTTTCCATTTCTCTGGGAAGAGCACAGTAAGACTTTGGAAGATTCTTAGGACAGACTTCATGCCTCAGTCCATTGTACTTTATTTCTAGAAGTTTGATTAAAAAAAAAAAAGTATCTTCCATGTCTATGTTTAACATATTCAGTCTCTCCTCTAGCTTCTTGAACATATGGAACACAGTTATATTATCTGTTTTAATGTCCTTGTCTACTAATTCTATTCTTTGTGTCATTCTGGGTCAGTTTCAATTAACCCAGATGGGTTGCACTTTCTGTTTCTTTGTGTGCCTGGTAATTTTTAATTTGATGCCAGCCATTGTGAATATTACCTTGTTGTTGGGTGCTGGATATTTTTGTAGTTCTGTATATCTGAGCTTTGTTCTGAGACATGGTTAAATTACTTGAGCCAGCTTTATCCTTCCAAGTCTCTCTTTTTGGCTTTGTTACCGTAGGTGGGACAAGAGCTGTGGGTTCATTTTTCCTTACTACTGAAGCTCTGGGCACTAGTTCTTCTTGATCACATGACACCCATGCACAGGTTAGTTTTCAACTGAATACCTGACAGAGAACCTCTGCAGATCGCTGGAGTTCTTTCTCTCAGATTGTGTGTCCTGTGAATTGTAGCTGTCCTGGCTTCCTTAGATCCTTAGTTCTGTCTACTCAACTCAGGGAGACCACTGGACTATGCCTGGAGTTCCCCTCCCTGTCCCATGGCCTAGAAACTTTCTCTAGGCAGTAATCTGGGGCAATTTTAGGGCTCACCTTATTTGTTATCTGTCTTTCAGGGCTCACTGTCTTTTATGGTCTGATATTCAATGTCTTGAGAACTGTGTTTTATATATATTTTCCACGTTTTAGTTTTTTTATGTAGGAGGGTAACCAGACACCCTGTTGTGTCTCAAAGTCTCATGAGATAACACATCCATTGATAGATGGTTGAAATTGGACTATAATTTAGATACCAGTCTTGTTCAACTATTTTCTTGCTCTCTAGAACTCTGCCTTCAGGACTATTGAATGGCTATCAATTTGTAGGTTCTTTAAGTACTTCAGACACCAAAAACCATCTTGGATATTATGTGAGGCCGATTCTCCTACTTTCCACTGCTGAGATGACAGTTTGAGTGTGTGGTACACTTTATGGCTAAGATACAAATGCTAATTCATGCCTTCAGTAGGAGGAAAACATTCATTTTTCTTTATTTGTACTTCAATTTTGATATTTAGATGTTTGTTCCTGGTGCCTTATGCTCTGTTAAGCATTTATTAGATGTATACTTTGTGAATGCTGCTTATTAAGTTATACTGTCACCAGACTTTAAAATCTTATATCAGAGATGATACTTACGCAATTAGAAGTCTCTTATCCTTTACATTAAAATCAGTCATATTTCTTCCGAATTTCCATGGACTCCTCCTCATACTTCTCTGACTTAGTTGCTTTAATTGCAAGAATAGGAGCACATTTACAGGGTGACAGGTCATGGGAGCTCCAGAGTAGGAACAACTGATCTTTGTGGAATTGGGACATTGTCCAAGGCAGTTTCTTGGCAGGAGCTCCTGGATCTCTTCTGAGGGGTCCACCATCAACATGACTCCACCTGTCACCATGTGTTGGTTGGTCTCAGATTAGATTCCACAGGAAACATACTCTGAGATGGAGATTTGGGTAAAGAAAGTTTTGGGGGGATGCCCTTGGAATCTATTCCTATGAGAGAAAAAAGGAAATGACTGGGTAGAGGGAGAAGTTGGGCTCCAATGCAGTAGACATAGGCCTCAGCCGATTCCATGGGGTAACTCTGGAGTTGTGATGGCCCTTCAGAATTGTCCCAAATTGAGGGAAAAAGGGGCTTGAGTCACTGTATATCCTCATCGGTAAGCCCTTGGGTGCAGGCTGCCCCTCGACAGGGGTGTCACCATGGGTGGAGCTGCTGAAGGCAATTCCTAGGGAGGGGCTCTATTCAGAGCCATTAGCCTCCAGCACTCCCAGAAACAAGGAGAATGAATACTTCAAACAGGAAGCCACCTAGTGGGTTTTGGAATTCTGGGTAGTGATTTCAACTATTTATTAGCTGTGAGAACTTGGACAAATCATTCATTCATTCAGTAATTCATTCAACCAATATTTTTGAAATATCTGCCATCTGTTTTAAGTTCTGGGGATAAAGAGGTGAGGTGGTCAGGTTCAAACAAAACTTCTCCCCTATGGAATCTACAGTCTTGTTGGAGGAGATAGACAATAAATAATAAAAAAAAATTACACTGTCATAAGCAATATAAAGTAATATAAAATAATGTAAAGACATAGGGAAAGGTGTGGGGAATAGGTGGAAAAGGGGAAGGGGATTTAGAAGTACAGTCTTCCAGTTAGGAAATAAAATATGGGGATGTAACATACAACACAGGGAATATAATCAATAATATCATAATAACTAGGTATGGTGACAGGTGATTACTAGACCTATGGTGATCACTTTGTAAGGTATAAACATATTGAACAACTATGTAGTACACCTGAAACTAATATGTCAACTGTTACTAAAAATAAAAAAAAAAAAACGAACAGAGTTCAGGTAACAATGAAAAAAATATATAAAGTGCTTCCTAAAATTTAATATGGAAAGAAATCATCTGGGAATCTTGTAGGTCGGAGGTGGGGCCAAGATGCTGCGTCTCCTATCAGCTCCCAGTTGATTGTGATGCTGCCAATCCATGGGCCACACTTTTGGTAGTGAGATGATAAAGGATATAAACCAGGTAGACCAGGTGGGTCAGGTGGTGGGAGAAGGAAGCTATTCTAGTGGTCTCTGTGAGGATAGGATATTTGAATTGAGCCCCGAAGAAAGAAAATTACTTCATTTAAGTCTTACTTTCCTCACCTGTAAGATGGAAATAATAACAATGAAGTCTGGCCCATAGTAAGCACTCAATAAATGATAGGTGTTATTGTTGGATCACCCAGGCCCATCATGGTTGTTCTGCCTCCTCCTATCGCACAATCTTTCATATTTTACTCCTGCTGGTCACTGCCACGTCCTCACCATATTTTTTATTCCCAAAATAGGAATCTGATTGGCTCAACTCTATGTGGGCCGACTGTTTTGGGCCAAGCCACTTTGTAGGCTGCCGACTAGCGTGCTGATCGGCTCTGCTGCCCTTCAGTGGCCGATCACTTACAATTGGAGGACAGTGGGGTCATGCGTATGAACATAGCTGCTTGAGGCTGCACCCTTAGCAGATGCTCTCGGCAGGCATTAAGGCTAATATTGAAAATGTATGTCCCATTAGGTCGCTGGTCCCATTTTACTAGGACCAGCTGTTTGTGCATTCATTTCTTCTAATGGATTGAGGCAAAGTGTTAGCACAGTAGGAACTTACCAATATGATTGGGGTTAACTTAGCAATATTATGGAGGTACCATGGGGATGACATGCTCTGGAGGAGGGTTAGAGGAGGCAGTTGACAGGCACAGAAGGAATTTGAAAGACAAGGAGGATTTCAATAGATGGAGAACAGATACAAAGAGGGGCACTTGCACCAGCAAGAGTGTGGTGGGTCCTTTGAAAAGAGCAACATTTTAGGGAAAGACGCAAACAATGCCTTGGCTTATTGAAAGACTAAACTAAATTTAAGCAAGATTTTCCTTGCTACAGGTACTACTTGGCATTTTCTTTAGTCTTCCTATGCAAGACATGGTGTAATGCCGGGTCTGAGTTCCCAGCAGGTGAACGCAGGATATGGTGAGGCTGAAAAGGAACACCAACTGAGCCACAGATAGGGGCTTCATACCACTGTATTCTCGATGGCAGCCAGTTGAGACACAAGAAGCAAACATCCACCAGTATCCCAACAAGGGGTCTTCCTGCACCAGTCTCGCTGGCGACCGGGTGAGACACAGGAAGTAGGATCCATACAATCCGAAGCATCCACACTTGCTAGCGTAGCCACAGCAGTTACATACAAAACAATAGTGGCTAATGGCCAAATGGGTACAGCTGATGGCCATCTAATAACCGACCCAGCATCTTTCCATGTGAGGCCGAGAGCCTGGAAACTGCCAAGAGTAATAAAAACATAGTAAGAGGCCGCTTGCACAGAAGGTGGTTTTTTTTGCAAGGTTTCACAGGTCTTATTTTAAGGTTGAAGCCCCCAGGTGTCCTTCCTTCTCTTGTCAACTGACAGTTGTGGTTGTGCAAGGACTACTGCAAGCCCTGGCGAACTGCCAGCCAGGCTCAAACAAACAGCCGCTTGTGGCTATGGATTTCCTCTTGGCTCTGCCTGGAGGCAGCAGTTAGTGTTGGGGAGTTTGGGGGCTGGAGGCTGGGGTCAGACTTTGAGTGGTGCTAATTCTGCCTTCATTTTCATTACTATTGTGACAATTTTAGCTGCTCTCTTGGACATCAATACTGCCCAAGGAGCATTTTGGAGGGGAAAGCCCTTCCAACCTGGAAATCCCCAACTTTTCAATGAATATGACTCTTAATTGATGGGATACCAGTATTTTGATCTTTGGGATGTGGTTGAAGTTTCCTTCTCCCCTAGCAAGAAAATGTCTGCTTAAATGAATGATACAAGTGAGAGATAAAGGACATGTTTAACCTGTTCAAGATCACTCCGCATTTGAAAAGCTTTCTAACTAATCTCCCTCCTGCTAGTATTTTGCTCAAGAACGCATCTTGCACATCACAGTGAGATAAATTCCAACATTTTCATCTTGTCATTACCAAAATCTCTGTGACTCCTTTTACCTCTAGGATAAAGTCTCTTCTCCCTTTGCTTAAATTTAATTTTGCCTTCTTCAGTCTGGCCCCAAACTCTTTCCATCCTTGCACACTATTTTTTTGTACACAAAGTCTCAAGTCTATCCAGATTGGTGAACTCGCTGTCCCTATATTCAGCAATTCCTATTGCCAGGTCTTTGCCCACGTAGTTCCTTTATGCTGGCCATGAATTCTCATTTCCTCTCTCTGAATTCACTAGTTTTCCAAGTCTAGCTTAAGGCCTGCCTCTTCCAGCTTCCAGGATGGCTCTACTCCCAAACGCTTCCAGCATCTTCCCATACTCTTCATCACTGAATCTTAATTTTGTCTGTATCATTTGACAACTTTTGATGTGCCTAGACTCTGTTTCCTCAACCAAGAAGATAAACTCCTAGAGGGCCGGGATATTTTACCCACAGCACAAAGCTCCGTAGTTTAATGAATTACTAGGCGCTTGTATGAGAAACAGTTAATTACAAATAAATTTTGTTAAAAAGCACACCTCATATTTTCACACTTGAAAATCCTAATAATACCAGCACTATATATACTTGAACTTAACAAACTGTCTTATCAGTAGAGTTGACTCTCAAGCTGATTTTTTATACAAAGTGTAGCATAGTGGGAAGACTTCTCGGGTGGGAGTCTAGAGACGGGGCTCTAATCTCATCTCTGGTGGAAATTAGCTATGGTGTCTCTCGTGAATGAACCTGCTTCCCTGGGGCTTAGTATTTTAAGCTGTGAATTTCAGAGGATATCATAATCCCATCTTGAATTAATAAAGAAAGTGCAAGGCCAGGGCAGGGTAGCATATTTCTAAAATGGTGTCCAAGTTTAAACTGTTGCCCCTGATTTCCTCTGTTTGTTTTCTTTAGTTAGGATTGTGCTCTCTCTCTCTCTCTCTCTCACTCTCTCTCTCTCTCTCTCTCTCTCTTTCTCTTTTCTTTTTTCCTTTTAAGTGTCAGTGAATCTGATAATGATCTCTCTTTGCTTTTATTCCTTCCCTTGTTCTAACCACACTTCAGTATGTTCTCCTTAGATAAACATTTCTCATATCATGAGTGCTGCACACGCAAGCTCCAGCTTACTTTACTCTCAGAATCTTTTGTTAAAAAAAAAGAAAGAAATAAACTCTTAGCCCCAAGGATACATCTTTCTTGTAATTAAACATTGCATTTCCACTCAAGATTGCCAAGTCTTTAAAAAGCATGACCTTATTTATCTTTCATTCCCTGTCAGCTCGTGGGACTTCTGGAGATGGGGCATAACGAAAATGCCCATTATGTCACCCCATTTTACAGAGTGAGAAATTAAGACCCAGAGTCCCTAGCAATTTGCCCTAGGGGGTTCAACAGGTCCTTGGCTAGTAGGGGAGCAGAACATGAAGCTTCTGTTTTCCAGCCACTATTCTAACCACAGGAGTAGCGACAAGTTTGAGCAGAATTGGTTCCAATGCAGCCAAGAAAGGGTGCTGCCACTGGGGACTTAGAGAGGTGATGAGTGAGTGCAGTGGTGTGCTCTGTCTGGAGACAGTGAAGGAAAAGGGATGCATCCACTCGAGTACTTTTCTAGAACAAAGGAAAGAGAAAACTTCATGGAGGCAAGACCAAAGGTGCGATAAAAAAGAGTTTGGGCCACCTTGAACTTTAGCTATTGGTGTCCAGTCCTAACCCCTAAGCTATATTTATCTGTTTCGTATCTCTCAACTTCTCCTTGAGGCCTGACCAGAGATAGATTTATCATGAAGCGAATGCAGCTTAAGTTTCAGAGCCTTTCATTTTCACAGGTCCTTTCTAAGAAACTGGGAGGGCCCTAGCAATGGGTTCATGTCACTAAACCCATTTGTAAAATTTACAGAAGTAAGATATTCTTTTTCTTTTTTCCCCTCTACTTTTCCGTATCTTTAAATTTGGCTAATAGGCTCATCTGAAAATGCTTACAACACACTTATATTTAGTATTTATTGCAGCATTCTGAATATTTGTCACTTTTTAAAAATTTTTATCTTTTAAATTTTATTTTTTAAAATTTATTTTTAGTTATAGTTGACATACACTATGTTAGTTTTAGATGTACAACATAATGATTAGAACTTTATATACCTTACGAAGTGGTCACCCTGGTAAATCTAGTACCCATCTGACAGCATACATTGTCACTATAATATTATTGACTCTATTTCCTATGCTGTACCTTATATCCCCATGACTATTTCTATAACTGGCAATTTGTACTTAAACCCTTCACCTTTTACACTCAGCCCCCAACCCCTCTTCCATCTTATGACTGTCAATTTGTTCTCTATGAGTTTGTTTGTGTTTTATTTGTTTATTTTGTTTTTTAAATTCCACACATAAGTGAAATCATATGGTATTTGTCTTTGTGTGACTTATTTCTCTTAGCATAATACCCTCTTGGTCCATCCACATTGTCGTGAATGGCGAGATTTCATTCTTTTGATGGCTAATTTCTTTTTCTTAACGATTCCTCCAAATTGTACAAGCTTTAGGACTCATAGAATATGAATCTACCCCTGGACCTGACCCCCACTGGCATAATACCCATAGCTTGTGCTGCCTTAAACTGCCAAACTGTGTTTGTGCCAGCTCTGTGCCCTTACCACGCAACTGCAATTCCTGGCCTGAAGGAAGGAAGCCCTCTTTGAGTGCTTCTTATATAACCAGTGCTTTCATAAGC
This sequence comes from Rhinolophus ferrumequinum, assembly GCF_004115265.2. Taxonomy (NCBI): domain Eukaryota; kingdom Metazoa; phylum Chordata; class Mammalia; order Chiroptera; family Rhinolophidae; genus Rhinolophus; species Rhinolophus ferrumequinum. The sequence continues at coordinate 29,268,120 of NC_046300.1, read as the reverse complement.
ACCATGTAAGTCCAGACTTACCACATCTTACTTTTTTAAATGGGGGGAACAGGTCCAGGGAGGTCTGGGAACTTGATGAAAGTCACATGGCTTGAAAGGGGCACAGACCCAATGGGAACTCATCCTTTCTGCGTAAGCAGGGGTAGCGGGGAAGGGGGAAAAAAAAAAAGGAGGATTCTGAAGTAAAGGGAAAGTTCTTTCATTTGTGCTCAGGTCACTTTCCTTTGTTTTCCTTTCCAGATCCTTTTCTCTCTTCTTTCTGTGATTGAGAGCAAGATATGGTTAGAGAGTCTGTGGTCTCTGCAAGGCCTGGGAATAGGCACCCAAAAGGGAAAAGGCAGTTCCTCGTAATTTACAAGGGAGCAAAGGAACGACTCAAATTGTTAGAACACTGGACAGTAGAGAGATACAGAGTGCACATGGGGAGGAGGCACATCTGAAAGTGGAAGTGAGAGGAAAAAAACGACAAGTGCTATGAGTCTCAGATACTAATTCAGGAGGATAAAGGAAATAGGGAAAGATGTACGTGGAACCTGTGACAAGAGCCCAAAGGAAAGACAGAAAAAATACATTTAAGCAGAATTGTCCTCAGGCCTGGGCAAGGGGGCGGGGTGGTGCTTCCGTGAGTCCTGTCCTTCATCAGAGGAGTGGGGTTCAGACTTCGGCATGCATCGGAATTAAGGAGCACTTGTAAAACTCAGATTCCTGGGCTCTACCCCCAGGGTTTCTGACTCAGGACTTCTGTGGTAGGGCCTGCATTTCTAATAATTTCCTCCGTGACGCTGGTGCTGCTGGTCCGTGACCACATTTTGAGTAGCACTGCTTTAGAGGACGCTACTACAGGACAAAGGGCCTGTGGGCGCAGGAGGGTGGTGCCCACTTAAACCCCATGACTTACCTTCTAGATTACCCTTTGGGTATTTGGATTTGAAGGTCTTGCATTTTTCTTCTCCCACACCCCTGAGCCCATTTCCAGGACGTAGTGGATTTCTTCCCTGGGTTTCTCTTTCCAAAAGATGGACTATATCACTGAAGTGTACACCCTCAGTCCTGAGGGGTGTGGATGGCTATTTGCTGGTGGTGTGAGCAGAGCTTGGACCTGCAGACTTGTATGTTCATGCCCGTGCATGCTTGTCCCTCGCTGTTGAGGTCAATCCAGGGCTGGGAAGAAATGAGGGCAAGCCATGGGTCAGAATCCAGAGGCCAGGATTCCCCCTACTTCCATGTTCCAACATAGAGGTTTGAGGATCTGGAGAGTTCTAAATCCAAGGTGGCCTTCACGTCATTGTGAAGACGAAATATTTGTCAAGGCAAGAAAATGAAACACATTTGATTTAATGGTTGTTCATTTGATTTTTAACTTTTAAATATTTGGACATTTGGTACATGGGCCTCTTTGTACTCTTGTTCCAGGCCCTTCGAATGTTAGATATAGGTCTGCAGATGAGAATAAGCCATACTTCATTCTAATTTTTAATGAAAGAACTAAGGGACACCTAGTTTTGCTTTCCATCTTGTTATAAACATAGAAATTCTTTCCTGGAATTGGTGAGTCCCAGAAATGTAGAGCTGCTCCTGCTTGGGATAACAGGCACAGGGATCGTGGCCAGTGTGACCATCTGCAGATACAGTGGGCCACATGTAGTTTTGTCTTTGTCTCCATGCTCACTTCTCCTGGTGCTCTCTCTTCTCTCCACCTTCTAAAGACTGTGACTACACAAACTGCTGATATCAGCTAAACATGGTCCAAAGCTCCTCCCAGGAATATGCTTCAGAATGGGCAGAGCTGGTGAGATCTTGACTTACAACCTTCTGAATGCTATGAGACAAGATGGAGGTGGAACATTTGGGGCATACTTCAAATCATACCACCATTGGGGCTTCCAACATGTGGGCTTCAGCTTGCCCAGAGGAAAGGTGTCAAACAGAAGAATTTGTCAATACTGAAGACACATAGAAGTAATATGGGGCCAAATGGTGACTGGCAAAACTCAGGAAGTTCCTGAGGATGGATGAGTGGTTCTATAGTTTTGATGGGCACTAGCTCACCCTGAAACTTGGTACTCATGCAGATTCCTTGGGCCCCACCACAGAGATTCTAATTCAGTAAACCTGGAGAAAGAACCAAGAATTGACATGTTATCTACCACCTTAGCTCCTGTGGCAGGTGGCAGGAATCCCAGTGGAGAACTCATTCTCATGTTCTGGGGGAGGATATTGCTTATAAGCACAGGACAGATTTTGTGACAGGGACAGAGGAGTCTTTTGGAGGCGGCACAGCCTCATGGTTATCAGCATGAACTCTGGATCCAGACCAGGTTCAAATCCCAGCTCCACTATTTGCTAATTGTGTAATCTTGGACAAGGTGTCTAATCTCTCTAAAGCTAGTTTTCTCATCTATAAAATGGGCGTGATACTCAAATTCTCACAGGGTTGTTCTGAGGGGCACATGACTTAATCCATGTAAAGCACTTAGAACAGCGCCTGGTTATTTGCTCTTATTATTTGTTGTTATTATTCCTCTAGTAGGAGGGAATTTGGTAGCAGTGGAGTTGCTTCAGGAATACTGATTTGAGTGGATTTCTGAAGAAAACAGTGCTGAAGGAATGAGTAAACAAAAAATGTAGGAAGTGAAAGTAATTAGTAGAGCAGTGCACTTTCTCCAGCTGGTTGTGGACAAGTACAGACTAATTTCCGCTTAACCACTGAAAGGGTCCTTACTTGACCAGGATCCCCTATAATAATTACCCAGACACAATGCTTCCCTTCTTCCAGGCAGTGAGCTCTCGTTAACACTATAGAGGGAATCTTCCAGAAAATGCCACATGCAACATCAGCACACCTGCTTCATACACCCTGAGCTCCAAATGGAGAAAACAAGCAAAAAAATTGATTTAAATTATGCAGGTGGAGGGTAATTAAATATTGATATAATAATTATTAAATTATGCAGGTGTAGGATAGGTTTATGTGAAACTTCTGGAATCGCTGCAGGAGTGGTGTAGACAATGAAAAACCCTGCATGGGGCTCTGAGCTGGAAGACAATGATATGAAGTTATGGTTGAACTGGGCAGCTGGTTAACTTTGCATTCATCTGTAGGTAGATGTCTCTCCGGATGACTTGATCTAAACCAAGGCAGGCTTCCCCCACATGGCGTGAGTGCCTAGAAGAGAAAGCCAGTCGTATTAGGCAGTCCTAGGAATTAAAAGAAAAAGATAGAAATGGAAAATGACGGCAATCTCCCAAATAATTGTATTTTCATTGAAAAATTATAATCTTAAATAGCAACCACCACAACCCCCTCATTTTCATCTCTAAAGTAACATTAAGGATTTCAGAGCCAGAAAGAAAGGGCTCTGAAATGAACAAATGGTTGAGAGAAGAGCGTGAGACAAGGTTTGAGGGAGCCATCCCAGGTCTGCACCAGAAATGTGTCTGCACCAGACAGTGGTGGGGATAGGCACAGCTAGTTTTTTGGAGGAAAATTCTAGTTCCAAGGCAGTGAATTTTTATGTTTGACCATTTTGTCACTTGTGTCACTAAAAAAGAATTGGCCAGATGGTGGTCTCTAGTATGTTTTTCACAGTGTGGCGTCTGCAGAGGGGTTTACCCTAGTTGGCCATTAACAATCAGTCTGAACAGCTTAAATGAGAGTCCAATGTTGAAAGGCAAGAAAGCCAAATGCTGAAATGTCCTTTAATTTCAAATCTCAGATGAACTCAAATGTTCAGTTTTAAAAGCTGCAGTTGATAATCATAGCCAATGGATAAGATGGCGACTTCAAGTATCTGTTTAAATAAGCCATTTCCCCCATCCTCTTTCCATAAAATGCAAAAAATTATGGTTAAACCAGAGTTCTGATGTGTTGGCATTCAACGTTTTGACTTTGGTTTTGTGAGTTTTACTTTTTAAGGTTCAGAGGTTCTCAAACTTGAGTGAGCTTCTGAACCACCTGGGAAGCTTGTTAAAACAGATTGCTGGACCCCACCCCCAGCAATCTACAAAATTTCTAATTTAGTAGAAATTTGCATTTCTAACGAGTTCCCAACTTCTCAGCAAGTTCTCTGCTGCTGGCGTGGGGACCACACACACTTTGGTCATTGTTCTAAAATATCTTCTGGTTCAAATGAGCTCTTAATTTTTTTTTTTTTTAAGCCAAATTCTTTTGAGAATCTGATGAAAGCCATAGACTTTTTCCTCAGAAAAAAATACGCAGGTAAACATAGACACTTGTAATTTTTGAGAATTTATCCTGAGGGGATTCCAGAAGTCTCCTCATAAAAACCCTTGTCCTGTCTAGAACAGGGGTCAGCAATTATTTTCTATAAATATCCAGATAGTACATATTTTAGCTTTGTGGGCCATACAGTCTCTGTTGCAATTATACAATTCTGCCATTACAGTGAGAAAGCCGTCACAGACAATACATAACTGAACGGGCATGGCTGTGTTAAAAAACAAAAAACAAAATAGAAATAGGTAGTGGGCAGTATTTGGCCCATGGGCTGAAGTTTGCCAACCCCTGGTCCAAAGCCTGGATTTAGGATCGGATATACCTAGGTGTTATTAACTGTGTAACCTTGAGGTCGACCCTTAACCTGCCAGCTTTGTTTTCCTCATCTGTAAAATGGGATGTAATGATTCTTGCTGTAAAGTGTAGTGTTGAGAATTAAATGAGATAATCCACCAAAGTCCCAAGCATTTCCCTTAAATGTTATTATTTTTATGTTTAGTAATAGTAAATAAAATAAATGTTAGTGTGAAAATCCTTTATGAACTATACATGCATCACGTAATATTAGTTACTGTTATTGTTATTATTGTTAGTCAGAGATGGTACATGAGAATTAGCCAAGTACAAATGCAGAACTGGGAATGCGGCATTTTGTTCTAGAATTGTGAGACAGGCAGAAAGGGGTAGTTGAGGGGGCAGGGGCGGGGAGCTCTCTTAGGCAGTTCTGTGCCTTATATACCATTCTGTGGTGTTTCATGATCAAGTTTCCCAACCATAAACTTAGCTTTTCAGTGTCCTCTCCCAACTGTCATATAACCATATCTCAAACCAGTTCCACTCAACGGTTCCAGGAGTAAGTTGGTTTTAACAGAGAATTCTGGGGATGCAAACCTTAACACCAGAGCATAGCTCTTTAATGGTTGACTTTTAGGGTAAGGTGGATGGGTGGGTAGGATAAATTATGGAAGAGGAGCCATGGTTGGAATCCTTCAAATCACTGCCTAATGTTGGCTGTCTACTCTGAAGCAGCGTTAAGGCAAATGTTTGGATCTGAGAGAGGCACTTGCTGTTCCTATAGGAAAACTCTACCTAATTCCCCAAACATACTGATATAAAATATCTTTTGCAATTTTGCAAGAGATACTAATTCAGTGGCTTTTTTCTTTTCTTCCTTCCTTCCTTCCTTCCTTCCTTCCTTCCTTCCTTCCTTCCTTCCTTCCTTCCTCCCTCCCTTCTTCCCTACACCCCTCCCTTCCTTTCTTCCTTTTCTGTTACTGTCTAATGATTTAAGCTCTTAATCCTAGTTATAGTAGAGAAAAAGAAAAATATGAAAAGCAATTATGGCTAACAATGGCTGCATGTAAACTCATGAGCTCTTCATACTCTCTGTGGTTGAGTAGGGCCAAAATCCTTTACAAACAGAAATAAGCTGGAAATTTAGTCACCAGCGATGAGGGTGAATAGGTATAAAATAGCAGAAAATCTTGGCATGCCATACCCCATCTCCTAGACTCATCTCTGATATCAGCCATGGCTTTGATAGGTGGTGCTGTGTGTATTCTGCCAGCTGCCCCCACCCCCGTCCCTGAACCCCTACCCCTCATCCCCACTTTTAAGCCACAGCCAGGCATCCACACACTTTTATGTCTGACAGATTTCTTCAAAGCTGTGGGAGTCTATTCAGCCAAAGCATAGACAGCCTGGAAGGAGAGGGGAGTTAACACCCTAGGGTCAACCCTCAAACATTAGAATATGGAGGCTACTGCCCCAGCCTTTTGCACTTTGAACAGACGATTCTGAGAGGTGTGTTTCTCAGCGGTTCCAGTGCAGTGGAGTCCCCACTGTCTGCAGGAACAACCTTAATAACCCTCCTGTAAAGAGTTTTCTTTTCCCAGTCTCACTTTCTCATTCCTTCACTCATGTTTTTTTTTGTTTGTTTTATGTGGGTGATGGTGGGGCACCTCCCATGTGAAATACTTGCATCCAAACCTTTTCTTCACCTCAGCTTTTGGAGGAACCTAACCTAAGACAAGGAGTGATCTATTAGTGATGCAATGATCTTAAAATACTTTTGCATGAAAGGTATGATTTGCTAATTTTTTTTCCCCCCGAAAGACAAAGGTGTAGAAAATGGCCTTAAACTGAAACATATGGGATATAGAAGACATAGGCATCCACATCCTGGAAAGATGGCTCTGGACTAGCACCATCCAATATGGCAGCCACCAGCCACATGTAGTTATCGAGCATTCAAATGTGACTGAGGAACTGAATTTTTAATTTAATTTAATTTTAAATAACTAAAATAACTATATATGCTTAGTGGCTACTATATTGGACCACACAGCTTTAGACATTTTTTTTAAAAAAACTTCCTTTGGAGGTTTGAAAGTACATAACATTTGTGGCTGATTCTACTAGTTCCTTACCTAACATCTACTCTTGCAGAATCCTGGTTTTATTTAGTGTGTTATTATGCTCTGTTAAAAAACACGAACAAAATCTGATTTTCCAGACTTCCTAGCCTCTGTGATGGTAATGGGAGCCTTCTTTCCTCTATCGTAGACAACATCTGGTGCAGAAAAAGTGTCTTGCTCTTTGGTCTTTCCCAATCCTTTCTTCCTGCTTAATCATACATCATGCTTAGAGGTACAGCAGCCATTTTCCTATCAGCAGGATGACAGCTGCCTGTGAAGAATGGTTGAGACATTAGATGGAAGAAGCCTGAGTCCTAATGCCTGCCTTGATTTGCCGCACCAGCCCTGGCCTCCTTACTTCCAGACTTTGTTGATTGAGACAAATACAACTCTAACCATTGATACTTGCAGCAGAATGCATCATGACTGGCATAGATTATTTTAGACAGCTTGTGGTTAAGCTTTCATGTTGGAGATTGGGAAGCAGTGGAACTGATTGTAGAGTTCTGCATAGGTGCTGCTTGGAAAACTTGGAAAATGAGTATAAACTACAGCTATAAACTAGAACATGTGATCCTTTCTGGGTATATTTACTCTCAATATACCAACTAGTAAGGGATTGTAGCAGTAACTCGGAATAATACAGGGCTCTTTTTCCTAAGGCTTTGTTAGATGTCTCTAGATGGCTGAAAACATGTAATCTCATAGTGAAAGATGGCTTTGCACGGGTGGGGCTGGGGCCTCTGGGTGGGGCTAACGCACTGCATTCTTGATATGGAATGGGGCCTAGGTCAGGAGGTAACCAACATAGGGCTTGCACTGGACCGATAATCCTACACCCACTTCACCTCCAATTATGATAAACAATTTTGCTGAAAAGTTGCACAACTCCCTTGTAATCCATTTTCAAGGATTTGGTGGCTATTAGGGCGGCCAAGTCTATTTCTTCCTACCATGTAGATCATCAACTAACCAAAATACATACTTCTACCACAGGCAAAAAAGATATTTTACTCTCCCAGGTTTTCATGGAATGAAGAGATTTTTGAACTGAGCTCCTTAAAATATCAATGCTCCATATTACTCCCCAGATACAGATATAAATCTTTGTAACGGTGCACTTTACAGGCAGCACTCTGGAGTCTTTTCTGATTGGTAATCACAGTGTTTCCTTATTAATACTGTAAAAAATGTAAAAGGCATAAACATTTTGCAATCTATCTGTTCTTTCTGTGCGGGCATACATCAGGGGCTGCTTTAAGCATTCCTAATGGTTCACCCATCACATTTTTTATGACTTTATATGGGAAGAAAATTGTACCAGAAAACTGAATTCAATGACTGCCATTCTATGAATAAATTGTTATCTTTGATACTCTGGGTATAATAAAAACATACAAAAGTTAAATTTCACCATCCTTGCAGAGTTATGTCAACTGTTTTTAATGTCAATAAGGCACTGCTGTATCAACCAATGTCTTTTCCCTCCAAAAAATACTGCTTGATTTTCAGGTTATGTTTTCATTAAAACAACTTGTTTTTAACAGCAAGATGCTGTGTATGTTTGCTAATTTATGTATACTACAAAGTCTGATCAAAATGAAGAGTTATAATTTTAAGACATGGAGCTCAGTAAAAATACATCTATACTTTGGATGAAAGATTAAAATAAAAATCAGGGGTCCATAAAATGTTTTAATAAAGTACTTTGATCAAGCAGATTCTTATATATTTTTGTATTTACACATACTCTCCTGTGATTTGAGGAAATATTTTATATTGCATCTTATGAGTATATTCTGTAAGATTTTTGTCTTTATGATCATCTATGAAATTTTTTTTCTCAAAAAAATTGCAGTGATCTAAACACTTTGAAACATAAAGTAGATTTTCCTGATCTATCCCATCTCAATATTTGCAAATTGATTCTTTGTGCTTTTTTTACATGATAAAAAACTTCAAGCAACTTATTTATATATGGAAAGCCTGAAGCTCAGAGAGTTTCCCCAAAGTCCTGACCCAGAGGCTCTCAACTGCCCATCCAAAGGTCTATCATTTTCTTTTGGGGGGTTGGATTTTTACCTCCAAAAGATCCAACCTACCTAAGTGTCCATTTTCTTATTAGTAGCTTCATTGCCGAGACACAGGAAATCTGACTTTAAATTCCCAAATATATTCAAGACTTTCAAAGCTCTGAAAACCCTCTGTTGCCTGCATGCCCACCCCCCCAGCATAACCTAATGAGTCCATATATATAAGCTATAAACTAAAAAAGATATTGCAAGTGCTTGCTGGACACATGGACACATCCCTGAATTTTCTTGACCCTCCAGACTTAGCTATTGACCTGTTGGACCTCAAGTTTCCTACATTCCCTTAAGCTTTGCCTCAGGGGAGGTTTTTGCCTTATTCCCTGGCCTCAGGGTAGCTCTTAGCCCCTCTGCAAGTAAGAGATGGATAAGATGATTCGGACAAAAGTACATTTTGAAATTTGTAAAACAAAATTTATTCCTAGGTCTAGTAGAGTAAAAAAATTTAAAAAGTTCCTTTTCTGGAAATAAGCATGTAATTGAACAACCAGTGCCTTCTTGGCCTAAATATATGTCAGATGACCTGAATTCTCTGTTAGCCTATAGAGACAAGCTTCTGATCCTGGCCACAAGCAGAGATTTCCCAGAAAAATTCAAGTCATAGAAAGGGAAGGCAGGCTTCAGCCACAGTTCATAGGGTGGGCTGTAGGAGTTTTGCTAGACCTACCCTAACTTCTTTTAGGGCGTTCACTGGTTATTTTCATGATTGTAGCATCTTTTCCGGAGCTACCCGTCCAGATGACTCCGTCTGAGAAAATGAGTGTTTTGTTTTCTTTTAAAAGTATACATGAAGATGCTTATTGTGAGGAAGATTCCAGAGTTGGCATCCTTAGAGGTTAATCCTGATTAATAGGTGCTTGGCTATATAATTTTGGCTCTTACTTGAGATTCAGTTTCTGGCCTCTAGCCACCCTGCAATTATCACCAAGTCTCAGGGCCCATCTTATGGGCACCTCTGTATGGTCAGATGGCTCTCTCTTAGATAGCATAAACAACACCTTATAACCAGGAAACCTTCATTAAGCTTCTCATCTTCCCAAATTTTGTGGTCTTCTCTCTCATTTTTCTATGTCCATTGGCACCAGAAACAGCTGTTTTGTTTTGTTTTTGTATGACAATTGCTAAAGTTTTCCCATACTCTCAGGTGATTATCAGTATTAAGGAGAAAGTAGAATTAACATTGTTTGAGTGTTTTCATCCTGGAGAAGTTAAGCCAATATGTCATGGAGGTTATTACGCTTAGACACACATTGGAGCAATTGGGACTGGATTATGGATATCTAATTTTTTTCAAGGATATGTCTTTATTGGTTTAATATGATAAGCAGGAACAACTCTATACAATGTCTCCGCCAGGTTCTGGGAAGTGTCTATGTGCATTCATTTAGATACAACCTATGGCAGTTTGTTGTCAAAGTATAAGGACTTCAATGAGGGTTTTCAAGATGGAAGTCCTATTAGTTATTTCGAATTTCATGTGAGACCTCTGGAAAACAGATTTGCACAAATAGCAGCTTCTTGTATAAAGTCAACTAAATGGTACATGTAGTTGAAGGAGTCAGAGCCAGCTTGAGCCTCTGGCTCTCAAAACTCTTCTGCTCTCTCTCTGATTCGCAAAATCACCTGAGAGTGACTTGGAGGACCTGTTTGCCTTTTTAACAAGTTAGGGAAGTTAAGTACTTATCAAGCACTTTCGTTTTCTAGGTGTAGAGCACAGAGCTAGATGTTGTGAGCATGAAGGAAATTTAGGTTCTAGGCCGTAATTGCTAAAGAAATTCATAATCTAGTTGGAGAGTTAGTGTCAGGTCTAACTTAGATCCAGGGGGTTGGCATCCAACATGTGATTGTAATTTGAGAGACACTGAAAGGATTCCAAATAGTTCCCCTGTACCAAGACTAAAGCCAACTCCGAATTCAACCCCAACCCAACCTCAACCGCAACCCTAATCCCACCCAAACCAACAGAAGATAGTCTCATATTGAGTACCTTGAACTTACTCGGTGTCGTGATATGTTCTTTATACATGTGATGTTATTTAATTCTGAACTGTATTCGGCTTTGACCTTGCTTTATCTTTTTCTGCCAGTGCATGTGCAAGTTCCAGGTAACCTTTAGCACAGGCTTGGGTTTATATGGATGACCATTCAAGCCACTACATCACTGCCCCAGATTTGTAATTACATGTTCCTAAAGCCATTGTGGGGACAGAGTCCCAGAGAGCGGTTTCCAGGCTCTCGGCCTCACGTGGAAAGGTGCTGGCTTGGTTATTAGATGGCCATCAGCTGTAATCAGATGGCCATTCGCTGTGGCTGGGTGGCCATCGGCATTAATCGGTTAGCCATTAGCCACTAATATAACTACCGTGGCTACGCTAGGTGGTTGGTTGGTTGGTTGGCAGTGAAGCAGCCAGTGGATAGCGGATCGTGTGGATCTTGCTTCCTGTATCTCCAACCCAGCCGTCAGTGAGAATATAGTGGTATAAACCCCCTATCCATGGCTCCGTTGTTGTCCTTTTTGGCCTCACCATATCCTGTGTTCTTGTGCGGGGAGTGGGAGCTGAGTCCCTGCATTACAGCCATCCAGAGAGCTTTAATACAAGGCTTCTACATGTTTTAGAAATTTGACAATGCTGTGACCAGAAGGGAATCTGAAGTAACATCCTGGGATATTAGAATGCACCATTCCTTCAGTCCCCCAAAGGCTTCCTATCACCCTGATGAATTTTAAAGAGTATAAAAGTCCTCTAACAATAGTCTCAATATGTCCCTCCTGCATCTGTAGTGTATTTACCAGGTGGGCTTCAAAATCCCACTATCTCTGAGGTCTCTCAGATTGCAGTCTTTGTGTGGCTGAGAAAGAGAGGATTCTGTCAAAAGCTGACTTGGATTTCCACTGAATTCTAAGTTTCTATCTGCATAGCTACAAAAACTACCAAGAACTCCTGATTACTCTCCATCTTTGAAGTGTCAGCACAGGCTCAGAGGGTTAATTCTCCAAACACCTTTAAGTTAAGACTTCTGGTAGGTGCATTTAACCTGACTTTCCCGAAACAACAGAATGTTTCAGGAATAGAATTTGTGAAGTGTGCTCATAATTATTATTATTTTTTTATTGGGGATAGAGAAGCTACATAAATTTGTGTCAAAGTAGATCATGTAGTTACTTTTGAAACTTTTGCTTTTGTCATTCCTACTAAAACACAGGGAGACACTCTAAGTATTCATCGGTTGACATGGAAGAAGAAGCAGCCCAAAAGTTATATTTTCAAAATTCATGATAGAGTCCAAATATTGGTTGAATGCTATGTGACACTGTTCATACATTTCTTTTCCTTCTTAACATTGAATGACCAACATTAATAGCTCTACTTTGAGTAACTGAAGCTCAGATGAGTAGAATAACATGTCCAGCTTCATATATGAGCATCTCATGGACTCTCCAGTGACATTTTGCTGCTTTTAAGTTGTTTTCAACAAATCTCACAAACTTTAGACACTGTGAGGATACTTTATGTGAAAAGAAAACTTGCTTTATTTTTAAATGTTACCAGCTTTATTGAAATATAACTGACATAATACTGTGTAAGTTTAAGGTGTGCAACATGTCCATTTGATACACACGTATTGCAATATGATTACCACCATAACTACAAATAGTGCTAGCTAACACCGCCAACACATTACATAATTACCATTTTTGTGTGTGTGGTAAGAACATTTAAGATCTACTCTCTTAGCAACTTTCAAGTATATAATACAGTATTGTTTACTATAATTGCAATGCTGTACATTAGATCCACCAAACTTTTTCATCTTCTAACTGGAAATTTGTACTCTTTGACCAACTAACTTCTTTCCATTTTCTCCACCCTTCCCCCCGTCCACCCCAGCCTCTGCTAACCACATCATTCTACTCCCTTTCCTATGAATTCAGCGTTTTCAGATTCCACATATAAGTGATATCATATAGTATTTGTATTTCTCTGTCTGACTTACTTCACTTAGCATAATGCCCTCAAGGTTTATCCATGTTGTCACAAAAGGCAGGATTTACTTCTTATGGCTGAATGATATTCCATTGTGTGTGTGTGTGTGTGTGTGTGTGTGCGCGCGCGCGTCTGTGTGTAAAACATCTTTATTTATCCATTGACAGACACTTAGGTTATTAGGTTATTTCTATATCTTGGCTTTATGGATAATAAACATGGGAGTGCAGATATCTTTTCAATAATCTGTTTGTTTGTTTTGGTGTTTTTTGTTTGTTTGTTTGTTTTGGCTATATACCCAACAATGGAATTGCTGGATCATATGCTAGTTCTATTTTTAATTTTTTGAGGAACATCTATACTGTTTTCCATAATGGCCATACCAATTTACATTCCCACCAACAGTGCACAAGGGTTCAAAAGCGAAATTATTATAGCCTTAAAATACATGGCTCTTTTTCTCATGTTTTCTTTCTCATTAGCACCATTAAGAAGATGGTGTAAAAGTCCTAGGAAGAACATAAGAGAATGTGTTTAAGACAGCTGGGGCATGGCAGTACTTATTTGTGTCCACAATAATGCATCAATAGAAACTATGGAAGAAACCTGCCATAAATGTTAATATTAATATTGCCAGGAGAAGACAACCGTTGGCTCCCTGGTGGGACCATGAGAAGAGTTAAATGGTTTAGTTTTGGTGCTAGAGTTAGTCCTGCCACTTGGCAAAGAGTCAGTAACTAGAGTCAATTGGTTGCAGCTAACCAGTGGTGTGCTGGTAAACTAGCGGTGAGGGTAGAGCGTGAGTCTGGGAAGCCTGATTTGTGGAATTTGTCAATTTCTGAGGTGAAAATTCCCTCACCAAGACTGATTTCAAGATACCAATGCTTTAACAATGGGCTCACAAAATTCCTGAAAATTTAACAACCGGGTTTCATAAGCCAGTATGATCTGGCTCCAGCTTGCCATTACTGTTTTTCTCTGAGAACAGATGGCCCCAGCCTCTGGTGAAAGATATCCATGGTAACTTTCCTTTCTGTAACTGCCCAGGATTTCCCAGGTGGGCTTTCGTCATGGGGGTGATCTGGTCCCATTTATCACATTTCCCTCTACAGTGGCTGGTGAGTAATTAAGGAAAGTCCCTTTTAAGGAAATGTGCAAAACTTTGTGTGAGGAAAAGAAGGTAGTGAAAATGCTTTTACAAATCAAAGATGAGAATTTATCAGGGAGATCTCAGATGAAAAACATTAGAAATAATGCCCAAACTACTCATATCACTCAATTGCAAAACAAAAAACAAATAACTCAATTTAAAAAGGGGCAAAGGACTGAATAGACATTTTTCAGAAGAAGACATACACGTGACCAATAGGTACATGAAAAAGTGCTCAAAGTCACTAATTATCAGGGAAGTACAAATCAAAACCACAACAAGATATCACCTCACACCTGTTAGGATGGCTGTTATTAAAAAGACAAGAAATAACAAATGTTGGCAAAGATATAGAGAAAAGTGAACACTTGTGCACTGTTGGTGGGAATGTAAATTGGTGCAGCCACTATGGAAAACTTATGGAGGTTCTTCAAGAAAGTAAAAACGATTCAGCAATTTGACTTCTGGGTATACAACCAAAAAAAAAAAAAAAAAAGAAAAAGAAAACAAAAAAACAAACAAAAACAAACAAGACAGCAAAGAGATATCTGCACTTCCACATTTATTGCAGCATTATTTACCATACCCAAGATATGGAAACAATCTAAATGTCTATCAATGGATGAGTAAGTAATGGAATATATAATGGAATATTATTTAGCCACAAGAAAGAAGGAAATCTTGCCATTTGAGACAACATGGATGGACCTTGAGGGCATTTGCTAAGTGAAGTAAGACAGAGAGAGCAAGACAAATACTGCATGATATGACTTATATGTGGAATCTAAAAAGGAAAAAAAAAATTCCACCTCATAGAAATAGACAGTGGAAAAGTGGTTGCCAAGGGCTGAGGGATGGAGGGGATAGAGAGATATTGGTAAAAGGTACAAACTTTCAGCTATAAGATGAATGAAGTCTGAGGAGCTAATGGTGACTATAGTTGAAAACACTGTACTGTACAATTAAAATTTGCTAGTAGAGCTTCAATGTTCTCACCAGAATAAAAACAGACAAATAAATAAAACTTTATGGCAAAAAAGAGAATGCCTAAATACAGTTTAAATTTATTTATTGTACACTAGATGTAGTTAAATGATGTATCTTGGGACAAAGTAAGCATTAGGAGAGTCCAAATTGGGCACATGTTGGTCTGTAAACAGGCAGGTATTGGTGTGTGAGCTGGTTTGAGTTTGGTTTCTGTTTTTTTGGTGGGGCGTGGGTTGATGGGTGGGGAAGGCTAAATAAAGGGATTAGAAAGCAATATTGATGCTCCAAATCCTCTTTGCTAGGGACAAACTGGTCTTGTGGACATAGCAAAGAGACAGGCTGAGTATCAAAAAGAAGAAAAAACTCATGTTTCCTTGGAAGACGTTTGGTTGGGGGTCAGTGAAAGGTGGAGAATGTAAGACAGGAATGCAGGTGGGGACAGGTATGCTGTTGAGTGGAAATTGATCTCTTGGTGAGATGCTTCCCAGTCCTGGGGGCACCTTGTCTGTTTACTCGGGGTCTGCTGCTAAAGCTGTTCACTTCTGGGTGGTTCTGTAAGCCTCCATAGAGATGGAGCCCTGTCTTTGTCTGTTAACAGAGGGCTTACTGTACGCCTGACACTAAAAATAAATATATATTTATGTATATTACATATGTACTTTTAAATCTATTTACATGTAAATCTCATGGTATTATCATAAAGTTGGAAATTATTGTCCACATTTTACAGGTGAGGACCAGATATTGCAAAGGTTAGTAAGTTGTCTGAGGCTCACACAGCTATAGAGTGACAGTTAGGATGGGAAACCAGCTTCTTACCCCAAAATGTACTGTACGCCCCTTTCTTCCTAGAGAGAATCTGGCCCCTTGAGGCTCTGCCTGGTTTGAGGCTTGCTGCAGCACTGGTTCTCTGTCTCTAGTACTGTGGTCCAGAGACTGCTCACCCCCTGGCCCTCCCTGGAGTATACCCTCTGTCCCTTGAGAAAGGGGAGGGGTGAATGTTTCAGGGCAGCTTTCTGCTCTGGCAAAACTCCAGAACTCAGCAGGCTGAACCAGAGTCCTACAGCCAGGTGCGTCCGGCCTGAGTCATTGCGCCGGGCCAGGTGAGGCTCTGGGGTGGCACCTGGCTGTGGTTGGCAAGACTTCTGAGAGAGCTGCCTAATCCCAAATAATAATAATGACAACAATAGTGGTGATAATGGAAGGCTTTATGTGCGCAAAGTGTGGTTCAAACCCCAGAGGTCCAGGAACTCGACAAAAGGTCCTGATAAGTATTATTATCTCTTGGGAGGGCAACGGGTTTACCTTGTGGGCAAATTCTATATGAGGAGGTAAAGAGCCTGAGAGATTATGAGAGCAGGTAATGATAATAATAGCCAATGCTAATGCCTGTAGCCAGGAAAAGAGACAGGCAGAAAGCCATGTGTGGAGAATCAGGGTTAGTTCAATAAGCATTTTTCTTCTTTCTCTTTGGACAGGACTTAGCAGCAGCAAATGAGCTCAGGTTGTAAGATAAAGAGATAAGGGCTGTATGGGGTCCTTGTGGTCTGCACATGGGGTCTGCAGACTGCACACTCATGGGTCTCTGGGGGCTGGCAGGTAATGGTCGTGCATGAAAATGGTCAAGTAGCAGCAAATACAGTTCAAGTACAGTGAGATCAAGAGAAAGGACAAATGGCAACCTGTGCTTGGCTGCAGTATTGGAGTAAGATAAGGAGGGGTAGTGACTGTGGCAGGCTAAAGAGAGAACACATGTATGTCCCTACTGAGGGCGGCAGCTCCACTCACATCCAGCTAAAGCTGACCCCAAGTTGCCAGATCTTCCCATTTTGGAAAGAAGCTGAAAATCCAAATTTTTGTGGAAAATCTCTTGAATTTGAAATATTGGTAATTAACGTGAACATTTTCGAATGCTCTTGGCCTATCACCTGCTTGCTTGGGGTCTCTCTTGGAAGATAACCCTTCAATTATTTCAAAAATTTAAAACGTTTAGTCTCATTATACATATGGAGTTGGGTGAGACAGAGCTGGCTCACTGTGCACCCCCCACCCCAAACCCAGTCTGTGTCCCCAAGGTTATAACGAAAGCCAGTGGGAAGGAGGGGGCATATTCCAGGTTCATGTGTGTCCAGTCTAGACACTGCATGGAATGTGGACTGGATGGGGTTGCCCACGTGCGGCCATGAGTATGGTCAGGTGAGAACAACAAAAAGGAGCATGGTGGAAGGACGGAGAGGCTTGTTAGGGAGATCCAGCCGGCTACCAGAGAGCAATGGCAACTAGGGCAAAATATTGTCGCTTCCATCTTCCATCCTCCTTTTCTTTCTCTCTACTGCCCTACCACCCAGGCTTTCCCCTCCCCTCCCCTGCCCTCCTTTTCCCTCTCTTCCTTTCTTCCTCCCTTCTTTCCTTTCTCCCTTCCTTCCTTCCTTCCAACAAATTCACTGCCCACTTACATCGTGTCAGGTGCTTTACTAAGCTATGGAAATACAATCTATGCATAAAATTATGTTTCTAACTTTTTAAAAAACCTATCGTGTGTAAACAGCTAAATGGATTTTTACAAAATTTAGAGGTGAGTTTGACAAGGTTGGGCATTGTACAAGCTGTGTGAACTCTTCCTTGAGGGAATCACCTCCATGAGACACACGGTCAACCTCCAGAGCAGCAGAACCTGAACAATAGCAAGAAGCCTAATGGCTGTTAGTGACGCAAGACCCACCAGATGCCAGAGATGTTGTGGGCAGAGATGACAAACAGTAGATTCACATCTGTACGTGAAAGTCACAAGGGAAATATCTGCTTTTGACGTGGTTGACTCTACCTAGGTGCTCCTGGGTAGTATCAACAACAGGTGTTCATGTAATGATGTTAACGACTTCTTCCAGCAATACTGGGGAGGCTGCTAGGGATGTCTGGGTCAGCTCTTATTCTAAAACTTGACTCCAAGTGTGGTCCGTGGGCCAGCAGTGTCAGCATCACCTGGGACCACATTAGAAAGGCAGGCTCTTAGCTCTTCCACAGACCAACTGCCTTTTAACAATATCTCCACATATGCACATTCAAGTTTGAGCAGCACTGTTCGAAAGCAGGAGTTCTCAAACCTGGACTTATCTGGGATCTTTACAAAAATGCTAATGCTGGGACCACTGCAACTTCCCCCTCCCCCAACCAGAAGGCTCGGATTTAATCAGTCTAGCGTGGTGTCTGGGCACTGGAAATTTTTTAATCCTTCCCCTGGTGTTTCTGATGTACAGCCAGGTTTGCAAACTACTGCTTGTTAGAAATGCAAATCTTCGGGCCCTACCTCAGACGTAATGAATCAGAATCTGTGTTTTCACAAGCCCTGCAGGTAGGATTCTGATGCATGCTCAACTTTGAGAACCACTGCCCGAAAGGGTCACTCTATGGTGAAGACAGACAGGAAAAAAAGGCCATTTCTGTGCAGTGGGATGACAGCTCAGCCAGGGCAAACCCACATTTTCCTGTGAGGGACATCCAGCCTTGGGCAGAAGAGGACAGAAAGGCCTGTAGGAGGTGACATCTAGAGGGATGAGTGAAATCTAGCCAGGCAGCGATGGGAAAGAAAAGAACATTCCCCGAAAAAGGAACAGTAGGTACAGTGGCCCCGAGGTAAGGCCACAGCTCATTTGAGCACCTGAAAATGCTTCAGCGTGGCTGGAAAAGGAGGGTGCTAAGGGGCAAAACTAAAGCTCTAAGTAGGAGATGGACACTGATGGACCTTGTGTGTCGTGCGAACGAGTTTTTATCCTATCCGCACGTAGGTCTTAGTGGGAAAGTATGAGAAAGATCATTTTGGTTGCTATGTAAAGACTGGTTTCAGTGGGGGGCACTAGGGGAGGCAGGGAGAACAGTTAGAAGATGGTCACAGTAGTTCAGACAAGGGATGCATGTATTACCAGTCAGTGAGTTTTTACTGAGAAACTACTACGTTAATAACTGTATGTGACACAGTAGACAATTTTTGACCTCAGGGGTATTTGTCAGATTATCAAGAAAAATAGATCATCCCATTCAACCAGTCAATTCAACTCAAAAAATGTTCATAAAACCTGCACTGCAGAGAGGGAGACAGTGTCCCAAGGGACAGAGACATACAATGACATCAGTAAGACATGGTGGCTGCCATCAAGGAGCTTACAGGTTCCTGGAGGAGGCAGATAGGACAAAATACCACATCTGGTATAGAGTATAATCACTATCATGGACAAATAAATTTACTGGCCTCACTGGCCATGCCCACTTACTGTAATGAGCACTAGTCCACTGGGAGACCTGGCCTCATCCCCAACGCTTGGCTCATCTGGGCCAACCAGTCTTGTGTGGCAGTATTATCTTTATTCCCATTTCACAGATGAGAAAACTGAGGTTCAGAGAGGTTATGTCATTTGCTCCAAGTCACAGGACTGGCAAAGGAGCAGAAATGGGATTTTCACTCCAGGGCCAATCGTCTCATTATCCCATATTCTGATGATTATAATGATGTTTCCCAAACTTCAGTCATCCTTTCTGATTTTTACCATAATCGTGTGAGCCTGCACTATTTACTTTATATAGTATATGAAATGGACTCATTGTTTTCATGTTAAATAATTTGTTCTAAAAAAGAACATCATATGAATATAATGAATAGAAAGTCAGTTTGACTTCCCACAAATAGGAAATAACTGTACAATTAAATATGTTAGACACATACCAATGGTATTAAAAATCTAGTTACATATAATAGCCTGGCCAAGCCTCTGAGCCTGAGGTCTGCTCTGTCTTTGTTAAAAAGGGAAACTTGCAAGTGTTAAGAGGTGTTAAAGATTTTGTAGTATCAACCTGACACTTAGCTTGGATTCACCATAAGGCTTTCAAGATAATTGAGACTTTTGGGAATAACTTTCTTACTGTGAGATTTAATTTTATTTAATGATACCCATCGACCACCTCAAATCATTGCACAGTGTCCACGGGCGGACATTGTGAAGTGTCCCATTTTTTTCCTTTTGCTTTTCTCCCCTTTTTCCTTTTTATAATACAACTGTCTTCCTTGCCACAACTCCCCACCCAAAGGAGTCACCGGGGCGTTCCTTGTAGGAGAGCAAAGGAGAGTGAACCTTTGGGGCAGGATTATAGGTTGTGGAGGTAGCCATTAGGGTTTCAGTCTTGAGGAAATACTATTGTGATACACGGTGATAATCCTCATGTGATAACTGGCAGAGATTAGGTTTTCCTTTGCCCTCAGCACCTACTTTTCTTTTTCTCTTTTTGTGGGTCACTTCAGCCTCAATCTTATGTTTCTGTCCTTCAGTCTTCATGGACCTTCCCTTACTTTGTTAATGTTTAATGATATTTTTATATTATTACCCAACATGGTAACTTTTATGGTATAGTGAGAAAGCAAGAGACTTTGAAGATGCCTCAACATGGCCTTGAGCCCACGGTGTGAATGCTAGTGGAGAGGGAAGGGTATCAGCTTAGGTTGCCTGTCCACAGAGACATCTAGATACAGGAGCACTGGCCATGTGGGATGATCAAAGGAGGAGGCTGGAGAGCAGTCCTAGCACAGGATTTCGAGCTGCATGAAAAGCCCCAGTGCAAATCCCCACTCCCAAGGAGCTGGGCTGAGGAAGCCATCCACACTGCATTTAGACGTCACATGCCTGTGGGGGACCCTCAGCTCTTTGAGAGTGAGCCTCTACACTGACCTTCTTCCTGACTTGAGACTATTCAAGAATGGGGCCCACTGTGTATTCGTTGACCCAGCTCTGTATATCCCTAATTTGTACATCAGCTAGAACACGGCTTTTATTTGAGTGAAATGACTTTTTTTGGTTGTTAACTACTCTACTTTAATGATCATGATTATCATGATTTATCATATACTTTTTAGCATCTTGATAAAAGAAACTCTTTCAAAATTCAGGAGATTATCACCTGGGTCTGCTTTGCAAGTGATTTATTTCTGTCAGTATTCCAGTGAGAGGGGAACATTTTGTTTATGTGACACACACTGGAGATTTATTTACAAAGTGCAAAAGATCCCCTGTCAAACATGACTACAAGTTAAAACATATCTAAACACACACAACTCCATATGAAGGATCAAAGGAAGAAGAAAATTGTAAGACCAAGTCTTGAATTGCTCTGAGTTTTAGTATAATGGCTTTCCATGAGGTCCAATCTTCAAAATTTGGGTTTCAACAAAAATAAAAGGGCATCTAGAAACTTTTTAAAAACAGATATCAAAATCTCATTTAATACAGGCAATCTTCCATATGATTGTAGGTACAAAAGACTTAAATAAATCAGCAAAGTGAAAATTGCAATAAATAAATAAGTAAATAAATAAACAACTAAGTTGGATTTATTATATGAAAGCAAGGGCTTGTTTGGCATTCAAAAATCAATCATTGGAATTCACCACATTAATACTACAAAGGAATAAAATTCTATAATCGTCTTGGTAGATGAAGAAAAGACACAGATAAAATGCAACATCTAGTCTTTAAAAAAGAAACCTAGAAATAATCCAGAAAACTAGAATTAAAGGAAACTTTCTTGGTCTCACAAAAAGTATTTTCAGAACACCTATAACAAACATCACACTCACTAATAAAATAAGTATTTTTAAAGACTGTCTTAAAGGCTACAAGTTGTTACTACTTCTATTCAACATTTAATTAAAGGTACTAAATATTGTACCGTGTTTCCCTGAAAATAAGACCTAACAGAAAAATAAGCCCTAGCATGATTTGATTTTTCAGGAGGACATCCCCTGAACATAAGACCTAATGCATCTTTTGGAGCAAAAATTAATGTAAGACCCGGTCTTATTTTTGGGGAAATACGGTAGTGCAATAAGACAAAAAAATGATTTAAAAATACTTACGGATTAGAGAGAATGAAATCAGAGTTATGAATTGGAGATGATATGACTATGTATGTATATAGAAAAATCCAAGAGAATATAGGATAAATTACTAAAATTACATGGAATTAAAAAATACATATCATTGCAATAGCATTAAACATATCAAATCAATCAAAATCCTAGGTTCTTTGCATGGGGGGAGGGCAGACAGGAGAGAGAGAGAGAGAGAGAGAGAGAGAGAGAGAGAGAGAGAGAGAGAGAGAGAGAGACTGAATGCAAATTTTATATGAAATTGCAAAAAGAGAAAAATAACCCAATGTTGAAGAAGACGAAAAAGACTGGTTCTCGATGACTGTAGCTTTATATAGTAATTAAAATAGTATGGTATTTGTACAAGGATAGACCAAATCAATGAAAATTATCCATGTGTACATAAACATTTGATTTATGCCCAGCTGGCACTGCAGTAGTGTAAAGCAAGAGAAGTCTTTTCAATAAGTACTACTAGGTCAATTTGGATATACATATGAAAAACAAAACAGAACAACAAAAATTTCACTTAAAATAAAAGACAGAAATACTTGATTTCTAGGATTTCTTTCTAGAAAATACACACTTATTCCAGACAAGGTACTAGAGATACTGGGTATACATAAATTATATGACATAATTACAACTTTCAGGGAATTTATGAATTCCCAAGGGAAACAGACATAAAAATGATGACAGAAGTAGACTAAAAGAATTGAAAATTGACAGGTGAACCCAGGGGCTGGCCAATTAATTCATTTTATACCAGCAGGCAGAGGAAAGGGCTATAGAGGACATGGCATTTGAGTTAGTTCTTGATGGGTGGATAGGATTTTACAAGAGTTGGGGAAAGGAGATTAGAGGCAGAGGGAATAGTGGGAGCTAAGACAGAGACAGAAATATGCATACCTGGTTGACATATGGGAGTGATGATGGCAGTATCATACCTGTTTGAGGGAAAATAAGAGTGTAAGGATGGAAAGATGGGTAAGAGCTCAATTGTGAAGGTCTCTGAGTGGTGCTTAGATTTCATCGAGCTAGTCATGGGCAGCCTTCATACATTCTTAAGCAAGAGAGTGATGGTGACGGGATATTTTGAATTAAAATAGCTAGGAAAGTGATCAGGCAAGAGGCATTTCAGATTGGCCCAGGTGAAATACCTTTCGTGTATATTACACCAATTCTCTCTTTTTTTCGTCGAATACATATACTGAAATAAAGGATTTTTTTTGAGAGACTCAATGTTTTGTCTCACAAACAGCTTAGGATGTTCCAGTGAATGAAGTCCTAACACATAGCAGAAGGGGTGAGAAAAGGCTGTCTTCACTTTAGATTTCTGGTTCTCATTTTTTCAATGTGTGGGACATTACTGCGATGGATGTAGGGGAAAGAGAAAAGAGGGAAGAAAACCTTATGTGTCATAGTTTGTCTGTTCCTCCAGGAAGACAGATTTTTTTTTTTCTTCTTTTTTTGTGAGGCTCTTCAGATCCAATTAAGCAGTGAAAATATTCTAATTGAGTTGGGCTGGACTGAAGATGGATCCTTCTCATAGTACAATTACATGGTGTAATCTATGCTTCCAATTATTTCACTCCTTCTTCCAAGAGGAGGAGACTGAGTTTGTAAACAAATTCTCAGTCAGGCTTGGAAAGAAGTGTGGCTGCTGATATTAAAGAGGGGTAATAGATGTAGTATCATAAATGTGTATGATATCCAGGGCCTTTAAAGTCATCTGCATTCCTGACCCTGGAGGGAAGGCAGAGGGTCTAACCAATTGGTGGGTGATATTTTATTGTAAAATATAAGACGATGGTGATGGCTGCTTTTTGAGACATACTCTAGCTCAGGTCACTGGTGGAGTTGCAGGCTTGGGGGTGATGGTGAGATAGGAAGTGGAATTCTATTCTAGCACAGCCAGTGTCATCTGAAGAGCCCTGGCTCATGGAAGCTTGGTTGTCTTTCAGGATAGACAGAGCAAGGTTTGGTACCCTCTTGTTCCATCTTTCCCCACACTTCCCCCACCCCCACCCATTTAGAACACTTTTCTCCCTCTGAATCACAAATGAGAAACATAGTCTGTAGTTCTCCGTCTTGAACTTTGAATTTTCTGATCTGGTTTTGAATAGGTCACAAGAAAATCAAAGTTGTAAGGCTTTTGCTTCTCTCCATTTCAAATTCTCTCTAGAATCTTTATCCAAGCTCCCCGGGGAGGTGCATTGACACTGTGGGAAACACTCCATTTTCTCCTACGTGGTAGGAGGACATTTAATTGTCAGTTAAAAAAATAATGATCTGTAGCTGATTAAAAAACTGAGAGAGTCTTACACTTTGAGTCCTTTAAGTGGGTGATTCCTTTAACCAGGTAATTCTTCTAAGCAGGTAATTCCTTTAAGCAGGACCCTTCACAGCCCTGCAAAACTGAAGACCATCCAGGAACTCTTGAACTGTTTCAAATTGTTTTCAAATGGGTCTGAATGCTGTTGAGAAATGCATAATTTATGACCTTAACACTTGATTAGGTGTTAAACGACTATCGGGAGAGATGTCCTTGGTAATCCAGTTATCATCTAGACTCTAATTATCACTTCACAGGAGAAGTAAGGCTGGGTAATTGAGAACCAAAATTCTTAAAGGGCTTGAAGTGGCCATTTTCTTATGCAGTTAAGCAAATTATTTCTCTACCTAGAAGATGTCTAATTGGTATCAATTGAAGAGAAGGAAGAAATGGTGTTATGACTTTCAGAGTGAGTTAGGCAGGGGGCTCCAGCCAAAGCAACAGAAAGTTGCATTGAGTACTAAGAGTCGCTCCCATTTAAAAATTTCACTTTATTTAAAATATGTATTAGAGGAGGGAGAGAAGAGAAAGCAGGAGACAGCCAAGAGGAGACAGAATGTAATTAAGAGCTGATGGCCATACCACTCCCCTGTCTATCATTACTAAGGATTTTTCTCAGATGAGACCCAATTTCACCTTGTGTTAGTTCCCATTGATCACTATAAATTATTTAAGCCACAAATGCCATGCCATCCATTAAACCAAGAATGGGGATAATGGGCCAAAATCTGCCTGAAAGAAGGGTCTCACTCACACTGAATTCAGTAGGAAATAAGAGTAGGAGGTAAAGAGAGTCCATTCTGTACCTTTTTCTTTCAGTAGCCCCCCTCGTCCTCTATACCTCAGTCTTCTACAGAGCACTTCTACGTGCACAAATGTCCACATTAACTGCTATGGATGCAAAAATGGGAATATAAGACATGACCGTTGTCTTCAGAAGTACCCACTCTAGAAAGACACTGATGAACAGTGTTGAAGTTTAAAGGATGCTAGTCCTAAACACCTCTTTCTTCTCCACGTGGGACGAATTGATTGATAGATGCTGGAGAGTGGGGAATCCGATCACCTCGATTACTAATAAGGTTGACTGAAGAATGTGGGTAGCTCTCTGACCAGGCAGGTTTGCCTATTTACCAGTGAAATCTGCACTTATCTCTGGATACTTGGCAGAGCTGGTCACCTGCAGGCGTGCCCCATGATGACAGCGTGGGAGGCAAGCCTCTTGGCAGAGAGCAGATTAGAGTACATACATCCTCTGGACAGGCTGGCCCCAAAAGAGGCTTTCCCTAACTCTCCAATCAGGAAATCACAGCTGCCGGAGAGGCGTGAGCTGGAGGCGGAGCCCAGAGGCCACTCTAGCTAAAGTCCTTCAACATGGAAACATGAGGCTGTTCCGTAACAGGCCTGGAAAGGGATGTTAAATGGAGACTAAACGTGTATGAGTAAGTGGTACATTACGTACTTAATTCACTGGCTTGAGGTTAGAAGTGCAATTGTATGCAATGTTCTGAAACCAGGCTACATCCTGAGGAACTCAGAGAACTGAAAATGTACAGAACCACCACAGTGCAGAATTGCTCCC
Organism: Rhinolophus ferrumequinum; assembly: GCF_004115265.2. NCBI lineage: Eukaryota > Metazoa > Chordata > Mammalia > Chiroptera > Rhinolophidae > Rhinolophus > Rhinolophus ferrumequinum. The sequence continues at coordinate 29,242,426 of NC_046300.1, read as the reverse complement.
CTATTATGCCTGGATGCAGAACGTGTGTAGTTTATCCCTGATGGGTAGGTGTCAGTTTGGCACAGCAAATGTCTCGTGAGCAGGAAGTGGTGGCTGAATTTAAGCCTATATTTTCTTCTGACTTATTGTTTTCCTTGAGAGTATTTTTTTTTGGTGCATGAATACAAATGCAATACATGTTTATCATAGAATATTTAGAAAATACACAACAATATAAAGAAGAAAATAAAAGTGCCCTTTTATCCTACTGTTGAAAGATATCATTGAAACCATTCAGGTCTTTTTTTTTTTTTTTTAATTCTATGTATACGTTTAGAGATGTTAACTAAACTTATTGTGGTAATCATTTCACAATATATCCATAAATCAAACCATATTGTACAACTTAAACCTATAGAATGTTATATGTTAATTACATGTCAATAAAACACAAAAAATAAATAATAAACTAAAGTCGTATTTATATATACCTACTATTTTCCCACAGAATTCCTCTGATAGTGTATATGGAACATTATATTCTGATTTCCCCTTATCATATCCGGAATCGTTTTTCATGTAATCAGTGGCTGCATAGCATTTTGTTTAACCTGCTACTTTCTCTTTGATATTTAGGTTATTTCCAACTTTTTTTTTCCTACAAAGACTTTCCCTACATGTAAATATTTGTGTGCATCTCTGACTCTTTCTTAGAGTTGTTGAGATTGAGAGTTTGAACATCTTAAAGCAGTGCTGGGCTGGTAAATGTTTAACAACTGAGTTGCAGGAGGGGAAAAAAGCCCTGATTTGTAACATTTGTTAATTTCTGTGGTGCAAATACTCCCATCATACTTGATTTCAAGCTACCAATGGTTTAACACCTACCTCATAAAAATTCTTGAAAATTTAACAATTGGTTCTTGTGAGCCAGTGCACCAGTGCACATCTCTAGATACGTATTTTGCTGTTTCTCTCCAGAAAGTTCACACAGAATTATGTTTCTTCCCAGCAGCATGTGAGATGGCCTGCTTCGGGTCTGGCAGCCTCAGGTTGGCCAGTAGCTGAGGTGAAGGTAAATAAACTCAGAGTTATTTCACCCGAAGGAATAAGTGCCAGATGACATGTAGGAGAAATAACTTTTTTTTTCTTCCCTAAAGAACTATTCTTGTAAAAGGGGAAAAACTAAACTCAGAATTTGTTTTAGATTTTATGTAAGACTAAGTCTAAATATTTGTGAACCAAAATAGTCTCTCTGTTACTTCTCTATCTTTCATATTGATGCAATGCTATTAAATATGACAGTTAATTATCTTGTATATGCAGAGAAATACGGAATCATGGAAGAGAAGGGGACTTTGTGATATTTCTGAAGCATGGTAATTCCTCGATAACTGTAGGCCTGGCTCAGCCACCAACTCTGTGACATTTGATAGACCCCCTGCATTTTCTGTTGATCCTCTGTATGAAACTCTGTATTTTAACAAGCCCTTCAGTCGATTCTGAGGCGTGCTAAAGTTTGGGAACCACTGAACTAGCTTGTTCTATTATCTGCTTCTCTAAGTCCCAACTTAAACGCTTAGACTTAGCTTTTTCTGTTTGTTGCATTTCCCACAGCAGCTGCTTTCTTTGTACTTCTACTATGCATGTCATTTATTTGTTCAAATTTGGTCTTTCCCAGGATCCTATGAGCCTACTATCTCTATTCTCTTTGTTTGTGTTATAATTATTCATGTCCTATCTGGTGCCTGACCTATACTGGATTAGCAATGATTATTTCTTAAATAAATTGATTGGATAGACCGTTTGGGCCTCAACTTACTACTCATTTATGAGAAGATGATTGGCTGGCTTGTGCATTCAATGATCAACTTTGCTCAAAGTAGACTGGTTAAGTTGTAGAGTTTGTCTCTGGGTAGAAGTTTCCAAAGTTCTTGTTTGGAAGAATCTGTATTGCATGGGTTAATTCTCATCCTTTCCAACAATTTTTATCTAAGCTCACACAGTTGTAGAGTTGCAAAAATATGTTACATAACATAGTTTACTTTATAAATAGTTTATAATTTGGATGAATTACTTCCAAAGTCCTATCTAAATAATCTGACCAAAGACCTTGTATTCTGTTGTTTGCTCAAACCATTTAGTCAGTTCTATATTAATCCCATACTTTTGGTATATTTATCCATCCATCCATTCAACATTTACACCTTGCAACAAAATATACTCTGTGTCAGGAAATGTGCTTTGAACATGGAGTAGTAGTATAGGTCATGAAAGGTACAAATGGTTAGAGCTGTTGTTGTTTTTAAAACCCACAAAACTGCAGCCTAACTCACGAATTTAATGACAGTGGGGTAATTATCCAAGACGAATTTGCTGGACTTGAGGTGGTCTTGTTCCTGAAAGATCTCCTTGGACTTACAACACATAGAAGTAGATGGGAGCCATTGGAGGTTTGAAAAGGGGTGTGACAGGAGCAAACTTAACGTTTTAAAAGGATTGCCCTGGCTACTCTGTGGTATAGAGTGAGAAGGGACAAGAGTAGAGGCAAGGCAGTTATGAGGCGATTATAGCCATACAGGTAGAGAGGATGGTGGCTGTGATCAGAGTGGGGGCACCATAAATGGAAGTACATTCCACTTCTTGATATATTTTGAAGGTAGAGCTGTGAGACTTTGCTGACAGATGGGTTCTGTGGTGAGACAGATAAAAAGAAATCAAGGTTTTTGGCCTATGCAACTGGTGGGATGGGGTAGCTATGCAGTGAGACAGGAAAGCTGTGAAAGAAGGAGGTGCTGGGCAGGGGGAGCAGGGGTATGGAATATTTCTATTGTAATTTATCCACAGGATCCAACTGAATAAAGAACAATAGCTTTAACAAATACCTTGGGAATTTTACAAACCATTTTGAATGTTGGCTTCAATATGACTACGGATGGAGGCAAAGAACATCCTTTGATTTTATTTCCTAGTTAGGATGTGCTAACTGAGGTAGACGTGCTTCCATTTGTGGGAGATCATCGCCCAGTGTGGATCAGATTCTGTGCTGGGCCTTGGCTCAGATTTATTTCTTGGCCTTCTCCTGCTCTGCTCTGTATCACAGAAGAGCTGATACCTTCAGGCTGTATTTCCTGCTCAGGGGGCTTTTGGCTATGGTCATACTGAGAGGTCCTCACAAGAGATTAGGACATGGGAGGAGGGAGAAACCAAAGATTTCTCCTCTGTCTGACTTGTGCAGCATCACTAGCAGTGGCTGGACACCCTTTGTCACATCAGCTCCCCCTGGACAGGCCCTTTCTAATTCTGGCCTCTCTCCTCCTGTTGGGCTCTGTTGAAACTACCTCCACCTTTTGAACCTCCAGCATAGCGGAGTCTCCGACTTGCTGCTGCTGCTGATCTCTGGGTTGTCATCTTATCCCTGTTTGGCATCTGTTTCATGTCCAGAGTGATTTCTGTTTTCCTGGTTGGCTCCCACAGATTAAAATTCCTATAGTGAAACAAAGAGGGAATCTGGGGGTAATTATTTGCTGCATCACTTATTTCAAGGTACCTGACTTGAGCTTATCCTCTAGACTTGGCTTGTTTGTGACCTGATCATCCATCTGGGTGAGATGGGCTGTGGGTTTAGTATTGATTTGACCCTCATGTACTTTGATCTATTCCTCAGGACCAAAAGGGTTGACAATAATCTTAAAACAAAACCATTCCTCCAACACTTGAATTTCCTCTCTGCTCTCCTCATCCTGCTTAGACACTCTTCATGAGAAACTCATTGATTTCCAAGGTTTGCCATCTTACCTTTAGATAGTAGGCTCCCCCTACGGTCTAAAGTTGGCTCTCAGCAGCTCATAAAAGCTCAAACAAATCCTGGAATGGAGTCTCTCCGGCTCTGATTGGCTCACATTCCAGCTTTCATTGGTCTTTTTAGGTCATATTTTCACCCCTGATTGGCCTGCCTTGGGTCATGCTCCCATCCCTGAACTAATTCCTGTGACTAGGTAAATGGGGTGCATTGAGAAGCCTAAGAAAATACACAGTACTTGCGATGATATACTGATCAGCTTAAGCAAACACATGACTGGATAGAACTGTCATGGGGCCAATCCCACACAAACCAGTATGTCTCAAAAATTCAGAATGAAGTTACAAAAGGAGAAGGGGAAAATGTGTTCTAGGGATTCCTGGAAAAAAAAAAGGAAGTAAAGAAAGAAAGAGGAAGGAAGGAAGGAAGGAAGGAAGGAAGGAAGGAAGGAAGGAAGGAACGAAAGAAAGGAAGAAAGAAAGGAGGAAAGGAGGAAAGAAAGAAAGAAAAAGAAAAGTGTCTACTATGGAGGGCAAAGACAAAGAATCATTTGAGTGTCTGTCATTATTTCATCCATGTACGTAAAATGTCTTGAAGTGTTTACATTGGACAAATTAAGGTTCGCAGGGTATATTAACAAATCACAGAGCCACAGCTCCAAAATTTGGTAAGTAAAATAATAGATTATATATATATCATAAGGAAAACTCTGAATTTCCAAAACTTCTTATGCAGTAATAAAACTATTCTTTATTCCATTATAAGTAACAAATGATACATATAGGCACATGTGTTTAGAAGGACAAGACAAAGAGAAACAAAAAGAAAGGATGATTTTTAAAAATCTCAGCTTTTGACATAGTAAAAATACATCAGAAAATGAGCCATTCCCTAAAACAGTGCACAATTAAAACTGAAACTACCACACCAAATGTGGAGGAAAAGGCTATCAATATCAAAAAAATGTATTGAACCCCCATGAGAAATGCAGCCAAAATTTCATTTGATAATTCCATCGCTTCATTTTGCAAAATGGTAACTTTGGCAATATATTTGGAATATAGTAAGTGCTGCAATATACTATAAAGGTCTACACCCGTTTACATCTCAGTTTGTGGCAGGTTGTTTATTTGTTATTCTTTTTCATATAGGCCAATGAGCAGTTCAATTGAACAAAGCTTTCCTGAGCCCCCTCCTTCTTCCTTTTTCTCTTTTTCTTTTGGTTTGGCAGGTGCCTAGGTTTTTATCTTTGCACAGGACAGTGAAACGGCAAATGATCTGGTAAAAGCAAGAAGGAGAAGAGAATCCCACGTACAACTGCAACTTAAAAAAAAAATGCAGTGAATAATAATTCACTTCGTCTTGTTCTTACTATTAAAGCATAGCTAATTATTTGTAAAATAAGAAGAAAGTACATAAGTCTTAGTGAATATGGTTGATTGGTAACTAGGGAGTGGGACTAGACAGGATTCTTTATGACATTTTTATTTTGGCATGTGTGTTTGTTGTTGTTTTTTGCCCAAGTGAACACTTCTTAAGCCTCAGTAAACTACTGGTGGTTTGAAGGAGTTATTGTTTTGACACAGCTTACCTGTTGAGGTTGTTTTCTCTGTTAATCACTTACACTAAGTGATTCTGAGATATGACAGCAGTAACAATAAAACAGAGATCCTAGATCTGCCAAAGCTGTTGTGAGATTCAGGTTCAACTGGTTCTCCAACATCATGATTGGGGAAATGTTTCAGTTTGCTGTTGTATAACAACCCCCTCCAAACTTAGTGGCTAAAAATAACAACCGTTTATTATTCCTGACAAGTCAGTGCAACTGCTGGATGGATCCACTGATCTGAGCTAGAGTCACTCATGGCCCGGTGGTCAGCTGGAGGTTGGTTGCGGCTGGTTGGTCTAGGATGATCATGGCTGGCACGAATCGGGGGCTCCATGACGTCTCTTACTTCCCTAGCAGGCCAGTCTGGATTTGTTCACTCGGCAGTGGCAGAGTTCCAATAGAGAGTAGAAGAATGGAAGGTCTCTTGAGTCCTAGGAGCTAAACTGGAACATTATCACCTTGACCTCACTCTGTGGGCAAAAGCAAGCCCAAATTCAAGAGGAGGGGAAATAGATCATGCCTTTTGCTGGGAAGGGCTAGAAACTCCCACCAGAGGCAGGGGGAAAGAATTGGGGTCCTATTTGTATCCATGTACCACAGAAAACTTGAGTATGCTCAGCTCACATGGTAAACACCTTATTTGTAGGGGGGAGAGTAATATAAAAATAAACATTATGTGTGAAAGAAGTTCCCATGCCCGATTTAGAAACAATCTAGTTTATTAAAATAGAAGCATCTCCCCCACAAAATCCTCTTTCTACTTTTCTCATTTCTACCATTTGTTGACTTTTCCACTCAATATAGAGAAACTTTCGTATTAACTTACCTTTTTCGGTTTGATTATACTTGAATTATTTTTGGTTTTGTTTATTAATATATAACTATAGAGTTTAGGTTTTTAATATCTTGGGAATATTTTCTATTCTTCTGAGTTAGTTTTTAGCTATCTTAACATGAACTACTACCCACAGTAGAATACTTGAAATTATAGTGTGAAAAGGAAAGATGTGATTCAATTATTCACTTCTTTAGTACATGCTGGATGAGTGAATGCGTCCTGGGTCTGAGAAACTGGGCTCGGTGCTCAGGATATGTGGAGAGCAAGACAAACATGATCCCTGCTCTCGTGGAGCTTACATTTTACTGGGATGACAGGAAGTAAACAAAACATGACTGATTGTGATAAGTGTTACAAGGATAAAGCAGGACATTGGAGAACTTGGTTGAAACAGAGAGAGTTCCACCTCCATTTATAGAAGATTGAGGAGGTGAAAATGAAGCAGAGACTATCTTAAGAAAAAGAAGGCGTCCATGCAAAGGGCCAGGCGCAGAGAGGTCCAGAGCAGAGCAGACCTTGATGAGGCCTCATGATGAGTCTATGCAGAGAAACCCAGCGTAGCAGACACTGCCGCCACTCTGCCCATACCTCCCGTTTAGATTCCCTCACCTCTAGTGTTCTTCCTCTGGCAGTGGCAGCACTTGCATCTCTATCGGAGGGCTGCCTGCCTTCAGGCTGCCAGGATTCACTTTGCCTGAAAGTCCCAAGAGTTGGAAGTTCTGGGAATGTACATGCTTGGGGCAGCTCTCGACCAGTGATTGATGGGTGCAGGGCTATGAATTCCCCAGAGCCTTTGCCCCAATGGGAGCATCTCCCCAGGCACACCCCCGCCCCCTCCACACACACTGCAGAAATGAGCTGGAGCTCTACTCACTGGAACTTTGCTTGATTTTTTACCCTCAGTTGCTTTTTCTACTTTTCCTGGTGCCATTTCTTCACTCTCTGACTGGTTTTTTCCTGAAACACTTTCTAATAAGTGGCTCTCCCATGAATTCTTGTCTCTGGAGTTGATTCTGATGTACCTGGTCCTAGGCAGCCAGTAATACTGGAGCACAGTGAGTGAACAAGGAGGCATGAGATAAGGATCCAGAGATAGACCTATCAGGCAAGGTGTTGTAGCCACAGTACAAGCAGGAGAATGAAGTAACCTACTTTAATTTTTAAAAACATCACTGTTTGCCAGAGTGGCAATGGCTGGAGAGAGAATTGGTTGGAGGAGGGCAAGAGTAAAACATCAAATCAAATTCAGAGCCAGTTATCCTCCCCTGTGCTGACATCTCTATCAATTTCCTTTTATCTTTTCAATTGGGGTAAAACGATCTACTCTTTGGCTATGCCTCAAAGATGGTATGAGGATGAAAAGATGATTTGCATAAACTTCTTAGAGCTCTCTGGAAAATAATCTCCCAATAAAAACTACTATGATTATTGATAAAAAATAAAATTAGCAATGCTAGCCCATAACCAGCCTCTGGAGAATTTTCTTACATTAATGGGAAAATTAATTGTTATATTAAAGACTAAAGCAACTGTTTCTAGGTTTCTCTTTTGTTCCTGCTATTGTTGCTTCTTTGAGTGTGGTAGAAGCAAAATAGCTGATGCAAATATTTGTGCCCCAGCCTGGTTCATCCTGGAGTACAGATGAGGGTCTTCAGGAAAAGGGCAGTGATGAAAGCAACATTCCAGGTGTTTTTCTTTGAGGGGAAGGGATAGCTTATTTTGAAAAACAAACAAAGAAACAAAGAAACAAACAAAAACTGTTGTATAAATGTACGTAAAACTGTAGTTGAAAAATATTGGCTTACGTTCTGGATAAATACACATAGACACACACACACAGACACACACACACAACACAGTCTCCCTACAGAGCAAGTGAGTGTCTGTGTGTCTGTGTGTGTGATATGTACATGGATGCATACTTGGTAGACTCTCTCTGCTCACTGAAAGCTTTTTTCAACCCAATGTACGGAAAGTGACAGATGGATCAGCAATGGCTGAGAAGCAGTTACACATATCTGGCCAGCATGGTTTTGATTGTATGTTGGGTCGTCAGCCAGCCACACACCAGAACTATCATTTTAGGAGGCTGGGAAAGAATTATCCAATGTCAATGGGAAGGGAGAGTTGCAGGGAATGAAGCAGACACTGTCTATGGTGTGGGGAGAGATACAGACAAAGTGGGAGGTGCAGTATCAAGTCCGCTTAAGAAGTTTCCCAGTTCTCTCTGACCTCTCATTCTTTTCCATAGAAAGACCATCATTATGTCTTTTTTAGAAATGCTTTCAATAAAGAAAGCACCAGTGTAGTTGAAGTTTCAACCAACTGTCTGAATTTACAGAACTCACCAAAAGCAATGCATTCTGGTATTCAGTTTCAATTGTTACTGTACCTGAGTTTTCATAATAAAAATCTCACCACTGAAATAAATATGTGATATATAAGGTTGTACATCCACATTTTCAAATTATCCCGTAAATACTTCTTATCTCAGTGGTTTTTTGAACCACACTACAGATATAACCTCAATTGTAGTAAAAAATGACTGATGTACTTGAATGTCAGAAGAACAAGTAATACTTAGGCTCAGCACATGAAGAGATTACATACCTCAGTAAGACCAACAAATCAAAGAGGTCTGTAGGAAAATCGAAAAGTGTTTGCTTTTCTACTTCTCTGTCAACACCATTCTGGATCTTTGCTGTATGTGCTTTAAAATATACTCTGCTTGACAAAAGTGTCAAAATCAGCCCAAACAATGCAATGCAGTCTGGACTCTACTATGATGAGGCTACTCTGTTCACTTTTTTTTTTTTTTCAGGAAGATTCCCACATTCAGTAAGTTGACTCCCCAAATTTCTTTTCGTCTCATTTTTTCCCCTCTGTCTCAGAAGAAAGGGGCATTCACAGATCTGTGTTATTAAGCTAAATCTTTGCCGTGTCTTAGCATCTCATCCTTTGGCTCCTTGATGAGGTTGGGAGATGGTTTCAAGGGTTTGTTTTGAAAAATGGCAGAAAGAGTGACAGAGTTCCACGCACTTTTTCTAACAATGGCTACCCATGCAGCTTTAGATATTTCTGAGACACATTTCCCTGCAGCCTCTGCCTCATTCTCTCTGGTCCTCATTTTCCCCAGTGTCTCTTCTTTGATGTGGGCTCCCATGTGACTCACCCAACTGCTTGAAGACATTCTTGCACTAACTTTGCAGGACTGCTTCTTCTTTTAAATTTTTAGGTTTTTTAAAATTACAGAATAGAACTGTGGGGACAGAGTCCCAGAGAGCAGTTTCCAGGCTCTCGGCCTCACATGGAAAGGAGCTGGCTCGGTTAGTAGATGGCCATCAGCTGTAATCAGATGGCCATCCACTGTGGCTGGGTAGCCATCAGCTGTTACCGGTTAGCTATTAGCTGCTAAGATAACTGCCGTGGCTACGCTGGCAAGGGGGTTGATTGGTTGGTTGGTTGGCAGACAAGCGGAGGGTGGATTGCATATCATGTGGATCCTGCTTCCTGTGTCTCCAACCCAGCCGCCAGTGAGAATATAGTGGTATGACTCGCCTATCTATGAATCCATTGGTGTTCCTTTTTGGCCTCACCATATCCTGTGTTCTTGTGCGGGGAGCGGGAGCTGAGACCCGGCATGACAGAACATTTCCCCTGTCGAAAACTAGAACCTAGAATATAGTAAGTGCTTAATAAACATGCATTGAATGAATGAATTAAAAATAACTGGAAAATATTATACCTAGGATGAAAAATTAAGAACTAGTCATAAACCCACCCTCCAGAGGTGAACAGTAACACCACATCTTAGTTAAAGATATTTTAGCTTCTAGATATTTTCTGCAATTCTAAAAACAAAAATTAGGTCTTTTTTAGGTCTTTATTGTTACTTGCTTGCCACCTCCCTCAAGATGAGCATCCTCCCATGACAATACATAGCCTAATGCATCATACTTTTCATGCCACATAATAATCAATTTTGTAGAATATTGCTATGAATTGTTTAGGTTCCTATTATTTGACATTTAGGTTGCTTCTATTTTTTTTGGCTTTTGTAAACAACACTGTATTAAACATTCTTCATGTTATTTTTCAATTTTTGCATGCAATTTTAATGATTTCTTCCAGGTAAATTCCTAAGAGTGAAGTATTCACACTAAAGAATCTGTGTTATTTTAATACCTATTGACAAGTCATCCAGGGAAGAAGTATCTCTTTGCCTGGGTCCTGACGCGGACCCATTTCCAACTGGAACTCCGAATTCTAACTCCTTCAGAGTCTATGTCCTTCAGGACCAATGAGTGGTACAGCAGATGATCAATATATAATTGTTGAATCAAGTGATTTAAATATCCCTTTCCCATGGCCTCAATTTTAGCTGTCTCATGAAATGATTCCCCTTCTACAGTCAAGAAACAGATAAGCAGGAAACCAGAGAGAGAATAACCTGGTGTTATTTCTAAAAGCTTAACTCCAACTCAATTAATTATTGTCCATGTTTCAAATCTAGCCTATATTTGTATGGCCCGTAAGCTAAGAATTGTTCCTACATTTGTAAATGCTTGAAAAAATTCAAAAGAAAAATAACATTTCTTGAATCATATGAATTTTAATTTCAGTGTCCACAAATAAAGTTTTACTGGAATAGAGCTAGACTCATTTATTTACAAATCTTCTATGGCTGCTTTAGTGCTAAAATGGTAGAGCTAAGTAATTCCAATAGAGACCATAAACCTGCAGTGCCTATATATTTACTATTTGTCCCTCTACAGAAAAAGTTTGCTGAACCTTTATCTAGACGTTAGCCAATCCAAGCTGAGTCATCTAAACCTTAGAAAAATGAAATTTGCAATGATGTTGTCACCAATGATGTTAGCACTCTTAGAGAGCCGTAATTATTAGCACTTCTAGTATGTCTGGGTGAGATCTCACCGTCTTTCTATTGTCTCAGCTTTGACCCCGGCATTCCATAGGTGAGACTATGCAGCACCTTAAACCCTGGCTCCACAAAATACTCAGACAAGGGTATTTCACTGTGAGCATTGACAATTTCCCAAGTTCACAGTTTTAGCATCGTTGATACCAAGTCCTGAGGGCATGCTTTGGCTACTGTGGCTGACGAGATGAAGTATGGCTCCCTTATTAACTTGTCAAAGTGTGGTGCAGCTGCATCATTTACTCACCCATTTGCTTAACTTAAATAAAGGTTGGTGGTTAGGCTTCTGTTGCATTGTGCTCTCCTGCTAATTATCAGTGTATTTGTTTTAGAGACAATTAGCCACCTGGTTCATTTTCCCATTGAAGTCAGGTCATCATGACTTACATCTGCTTTCAGGCCTCCTCAAGTCCAAGACATAATAAAAAGATGATGGCTATGATTATAAAAAGCGTGCGGGGTTGGGCATCAGTGGTACAGCATATTGAATTCCCAAGGAGAATTGTGTTGCTTCGTTGTACTCACAGAAGCTCCTCCCTGCCAGTCACAAAAGAGGGATGTGAACCGAGAACTCTTGTGCAGAGCCAGAAGTCCGTTAGCATGTGGGGGGAGTTCAGTGTTTGCAAAGGTAGAAGCTAATAATGGCCCAACAAAGTGAGACATGATTCCTTCCCAGGGCGCTGTGCTGGTACAACAAAAAAGTGACAAGTAAGCACGCCGTAGTGCTTGAAGAATTTGCATAAAACTGAAATTGTTCAGGCCTGTGGGTGTTGCCTTTTTAAAAAATGTGCCCGATAATGTGACATAATAGTATGCAGGATACACATTTGCTTTTATAATCCCATATGCTCTGGCAAAACTTAGCATTTAGGAGCTAAGACTTTATTATGCTAGGGCCTCACTGAATCACACTGATGATGGAGACACTGTTTGCAGCTTTCTAAATTTGGCGAGTTGAGGGTCTCTGGCATTGAAGCAGCTTGATCACGTGGGGCGCTGTGTTTTGAGGATGTTACTTGACTGTAGAGTGGGAAATCAGATTTATGAGGCTTAGTGTAATTGATCAAGTGTGGGTCATTGCTGGGGAGGGCCTGGAACTGGATTCAATAGGGTGCGAGTGAGTATTATACAGTTCACTTTGGCTACTCTAATATTGTAAGGACTGTAGAGCGAGGCTCAGTGTTAGGCAAAAATTAAGCAGCTGTAAAAGTTACAGGTAACAGAACACACTCTGAAAACCTTTTACTCCGTGTAACAAGGTAGAATGTAACCGATAATGCTTCAAACAAAAAATCAGCAAGTTGTTTAGGCACCAAAAGAAATTCCAGTTTACATAAAAACTCACAACATCCACAAAACTCTAGAGATTATGGTGCTTGTCACAACGGATTATTTACAACGTATTGTCCAAGTTGAATTAGTATAGATAACGTCAGCAGAAAGCCAACTTGGCGCTCTAAAATTGGGTTTCCCAAAGTGAATCCTGGTAGAACACTGGTTCCGTGGAATGTTAGGTTGAAAATGAGATTCAGTGGCCTGTTAGTTTTTGGGAAACGGGTGTGAGGACAGAGCCAGGAGTGGTTTCCAGGCTCTCAGTCTCACGTGGAAAGGTGCTGGCTCAGGTAGTAAATGGCCATCAACTGTGATTGGATGGCCATCAGCTGTGGCTAGTTTTCCATCAGCTGTAAGCAGTGAGCCATTGCCCACTAATATAATTGCTGTGGCTATGCTAGCAGCAAAATGGGGGCTAGCAAGAAGATGGTGGCTGAGCTAGCAAGGACGGAGTGTGGATTGCGGGTTGTGTGGCTCCTGCTTCCTGTGTCTCCAACCCAGCTGCCAGTGAGACTATAGTGGTGTGACTCCCCTACCTATGGCTCCGTGGGTGTTCCTTTTTGGCCTCACCATGTCCTGCGTTCTTATGTGGGGAGCGGGACCAGAGACCCCTCATGATACCCTGCATGACAAATGGTACAGGGCGCAGGGAGCAGGCTACAGTGCCGGCCGAAGGTCTCTGAAGGTTGGTGGAGCAGTTTGTGCATATGAAAGCTCAGTCTCAGGAAGACCAGGAGCAGCAGCTGCTGGAGATCTGGAACCCCGTGGAGGGGTGGGAAGATGTGGGCAGTTCTCCAATCAGCAGAGGCCGGAGAAAGCGAAGGTCGTTGCAGCTGTGTGGGCTGGGCAGTGCTTGCTGAGGCAGCCTGGATGCAGGACTTGTAGTCCAAGAAGGAAACGCTTGCTGAGTCCTCGGTGGGAGATGCAGGTGAGGTCAAGGTCGTCCCTCACCCCCAGGCTGAGGAGGAGTTGGAGCCCTCGCCCTGCAGAGAGGGCACACGTTGTGAGGCCAGTGCGCAGCCTTGGCAAATGACTGTGGACTATGGGGAATTGCCTTCCATCCCTGATTTGATGGACCACTTGACTGTTTGCTTGGGAACGTACCACCATGTAGTGGAGCCGATGGATGTTTGCTTCCTATGTCTTGACCGGCCGCCATCGAGAATATGTAAGTACATTGACTGTGAGCCGCTGTTGTTCTAGCACGGTACCCTGAGAGGCCCAGAGAGAGTGGCAGTGCCCTGAGAGCGCTGGCTGTGTCCAGGGGGTCTGGCTGTGCCTAGAGAGAGTGGTAATGCCCTGAGAGGCCCTGGCTGTGCCTAGGGAGACTGGTGGTACCCTGAGAAGCCCAGGAAGTCTGGCTGTGCCCAGAAGGACTGGTGGTGCCCTGAGAAACTCTGGCTGTGCCCAGAGAGCCTGGCTGTGTCCAGGATATTGCGTTCATCTCCAGGTTCCTCGCACAGGGCCCCTCGCGGAAGATGTTTGTCATGTAGATTATGAGGTGAGACCCTGTAGGGGTGGGATGTGGGTAGAGAGGCAGGAGTGCAGTTTCCAGGCTCTCGGTCTCACGTGGAAAGGTGCTGGCTCAGGTAGTAAAAGGCCATCAACTGTGATTGGATGGCTATCAGCTGTGGCTAGTTTTCCGTCAGCTGTAACCAGTGAGCCATTGGCCACTAATATAACTGCCGTGGCTACGCTAGCAGCAAAATGGGGGCTAGCAAGAAGATGGTAGCTGAGCTGGCAAGGGCGGAGTGTGGATTGCGGATCGTGTGTCTCCTGCTTCCTGTGTCTCCAACCCAGCCGCCAGCGAGAATATAGTGGTATGACTCCCCTATCTATGGCTCTGTGGGTGTTCCTTTTTGGCCTCACCATGTTCTGCGTTCTTATGTGGGGAGCGGGACCAGAGACCCCGCATGATACCCTGCGTGACAAGGGGGCTCAGCTAAGTTAATTCAGTTAAATTCAAAGGTTATATAGGACTTCTGGGAGCTTTAAATATGCTAATGATCATTGTGAAATACACATTTCCCAAACTTATTCGACCACAGGACGCCCTTTTTCTGAGCATCTGGCAGGAATAGTGTTCAGACGAAGGCTTGTTGAGAAACATTGCTCCTAAGTGTTTGCTCTAACTCGGGGCTTTATTAAAAACCCAAGAATAAGTACAAATCCATAGTTAGGGGGCAAGGGCTTACAACATTGAGCAGGTGGGCTGGCAGCAGTTCCTGTTCACCTACTTACTGTCCATTTTTTCCTTTCGCTCTTATAAGGGCGTGGTCTTTTCTTACTACAGGTCTGATGTCTGAGTGTGAATGGTTCCACTTTTAAATCTTTCTAAATTACTGCCTTGGAGCCTTAGGCTATGCTTGAAGTGATAAGAAATAATTTAGCTAATTGAATTGAAAAGGAAGCCTACAACTTTTGATCACCTGCATAGAATTCATTAGTCTGAAGATAAATTGTGTAGTACAAAGGCTGTACAAGTGAGTATGACTGGGTGGGAGCGCCCTAATTTTCTAATGCAGGAGAAACTAATTCAGCCTGATTGTACATCACCGTCGGTAGGCATGTGAGTCTTACTGTTTGAAAGTGTTTGCCAGTTACATAAGAGAGTGTGGAACATAAATAATACGGATCAAGTGAGAGCGCAGGACCACGAAGGTTACTGGTTTACACACATTGATTCATAATACCGGCGTTTTAGAAAAAGAAGTCTTGGGACAGCAGCTCCATACAAATGCATTTCCGTTGCCTGGGTCTATTTTAGTGTTGTGCTTTTCTGCAGACTTTCATAAGCTGTTGTAAACTTAATCCTGTTTAGCAATTATGATTTACTTCAATTGGCTCCACTCATTAAGCTGTTTAAACTTAGATTTAAAGAATAGTATCCACTTTGTTCCTTTACATAGCTTTGGGGGCGGGGAATAAAACATTTAAAATGGGTTTCTTGGCAGAGAACAATTGACGTAAGGCACTAAATCTTACTGTACCTTTAATACATTTTTTTTTCTTTAAAGAGGACTTTGAATGAGAATAAAGCCCTGACTGTTTTTAAGTGAGAGGAGGAGTGACTCCTGACAAAAGCCAATTACGAACTGAATACATGCTGTTTATTTAGACTTGAGAAAAACGTATATCTTGAAAAAAATATGTATGTTTATATAATCACATATTAGCAGCCTCAGGGTTTTAACCTTTAAAAGCAACCAAGGAAACACCAAAAGGATGCCATTCATGGAAGCTTGATATTGAGTGAAAGAAAGAGCCAAAGCAGTGGTTTTGTCTTCTTTCAAGGCCTGCTATTGCCGGGCATATACTTGAAGAGGCTGACTCTCAGATTGCTAAATGGGGTTAGCTTAGGATTCAGTCTACATGAGGACGTGGCTCCCTAGCCAGGTGAAATGCTGTCTTTGAACCCTGTTCTTCAAGGCTATCACCTTACACCCTGCCGGTGTCATCTCCTCAGGACATAATTAAATAACTTAGTGCATGTTGGTAATGCCTGTGTGATGCTTTTCGGAATGACTTGAAGGAAACAGTACATTCATGAATTTGTTAGGTGTGGGTTTTAATCAAAATCAGAAAGTCTCAACAAGTGGAACTCA
The DNA here is from genome assembly GCF_004115265.2 of Rhinolophus ferrumequinum. Taxonomy (NCBI): domain Eukaryota; kingdom Metazoa; phylum Chordata; class Mammalia; order Chiroptera; family Rhinolophidae; genus Rhinolophus; species Rhinolophus ferrumequinum. Next base: position 29,226,325 of record NC_046300.1, on the reverse strand, counting down.
ATAGACTACTGGATACTGGGCAGTACGCCCAGGGTTGATACTTGAGTTTGCATGTGAAGAAGTAAGGGGGGAAACCCCTAAAGTCTCCATAAGTATTTGCATTGGGTATATGCTTGGGGAAACACAGGGTGATAAAGACATTTTCATGAAAAACAAAGCAGAAATAATTTTCTTCCTATGGCAGATGATGTCATGAAACTCAAAACTTTACAAATGATTAAGTTTTTCTTTTTTTTTGCTTTAGTTACTAAGAGATTTATCCTAAACCTGATCTGTATTTAAATGTTTGGTGTGTTGATTGCCATATTTTTTGTATATCATTTTTAGGTTTTTATTTGTATTTCACACTTTTATTTCTTGGTGCTTTAAACAAATTTAACAGATTTTGCAAATATTTTGCTTATTTTAAGTAACTGGTATAGACAATTACCATTAAAAATTCATCCCCAGGCGAAAAATACAAACAAAATCAAAAGATAGTAATGTTCTGTTGAAGATGCTTCTGTATCATTTCCTTTATTATCTGGGATCTTCTGACAAGATATTTAAAACTCTTAACATGCATTGTCTCTTTGGTAAATCTGTCTTTGGAGCTGGTTATTATTATTACCCCTGACTTATCTTCCTTACTTCCAACCTGATTTTTCTTCTTTTGGTCCAGATCATCAGATTTTAAAGTATGTTCCAGTTAAAAAAACAAACAAACAAACAAAACACACAACAACACCTTTTTTTCCCCCCTGTAGTCCTCTGAAAAGTTTCACCTCCCAAATGCTATGATCAGGGTGTGTCCCCCTAAAATTCATATGTTGAAATCCTAACACCCAAGGTGATGGTATTTGGAGATTAGGTTTCTGGGAGGTGATTAAGTCATGAAGGTAGAGCCCTCATGAATGGGATTAGTGCCCTTATAAAAAAGGCTCCAGAAAGATCTCTCTCTCATTCCATCATATGAGGACACACAAAGTCTGCAACTGGGAAGAGGGCCTCCATCCAACCATTGATGGCACTCTGATCTCAGACTTCCAGCCTCCAGAACTAGGAAAAAATAAATGTTTATTTATAAGCAACCCAGTCTGTGATGTTTTGTAAAACATCCTGAATTAACTGAGACACACACAGAAGGTCCTACAGTGACGCAATCACTGGTCAGAAATTGAGGTCCATGGAGAAGTCACTGGGTACACTCCCTTCCATCAGTCCCACCACCCAAAAGTATGAAAATGCCCACTCAGTTCTAGAAGGTGGCCTTCTGCCCACAGTCTTCACATTAACTTTATAAAAAGGAGAGGTCAATGAGAAGAAGGCTGGAGTTGGATCATAACCCAGCAAGGGGAGAACCAATGAGAACAAATAAGCACCGAGATTCAAAATATTAGATATGAAGGGAGCCTCTAGGAGAAAGGGAATGTGTTTCAATTCAGCATCGAGGATAACATTATAAAAGAACTATTTTTAAAAATAGAAAAGGATTAGGGAAAGGGGAAAAAATTAAAAGAATGTCTGAACTGTAGCATGACCTGCTGTTTGTTCTTGGTAAATGTGAATCACATCTCCTTCGTTTATTCCCAGTTCTTTTGGAGCGCGGTGATCAGAAATCCTCTGACCTTCAGGAAACCTGAGAAAGTTCACTGGAATCCCCTGATGTTGATAGTTTGATTCTTTGAGTTTCTTGATATGTTTGTCATCTTTACCTTGAAGTGACTCTTGTAGCTGTCCTATGCATTCAGTTTGAGTTTAAGGTATGTTCCTTTCTTATCCACCAATTCCTCAGTGTAAGTTTTGCTTCCTGGTGAGAGGTTGAGTCTGTGGCTTCTCTTCACTAAGTCCTCACAGTAATGACCCCCAGAAGACAGAATCCTGCACAGGAGTTCCACATCCTCTCTCATCCCTTCCACACCTACCCTGGCGCAGTGTCTTTTCCTTGAGTCTTTTCAGGAAGTAGCTACAAATAGGAATTATGAACCAATGTGGAAGGTTGTGTGCAGGCAGCACGGCTTAGAGGTTAGGGTGCAGACTTTGAAATTACAAACTCTAGGTTTAAATTCCAGGTCTGCCATTTGCTAACACTGTGACCCCACACAGGTCACTTCATCCCTCCAAGCCTTTGTTTCCTCGAATCTGTCAATAAGAGTGACCTCTTCACAAGGACGTGAGAGGGGTAACAAAGTGTGTAAAAGCCTTAGCACAGTGCTTTGTACATGGTAAGTTCTAAATACACTTTTGCTGCCATTGTAATGATTGACACTAGGGTATAACAGAGGATTGTGACCTGGTTGTTGTCCTGAACGAATGTACAGCTTTCAGTCACACACAGGCATGTAAATACACACATTTATGTGACAATTAGGGAGCGATGCAAAGCCACGTGATGGAATAGGAAGCTATGGAAACCAATGTGATTTTTAAAAAAGATATTAGTGTGGAATGGCATAAATAGAGAAAACTTGGTTGCAAAACTGGAACTTGAGCTGGCCTCTAAATGACAAGGAAAGTTTGATAGGTGGACAGAGCAGAAAAGACCATTCTGGCAGCAGGCATGTGGGAATGAGCATAGACTATGTAGGGGACCCAGGAAACTTAACCAAGAAGAACCAGATGGCTTGTGTTGGGGAATGTATCATGGCTAACATGTGGTAGATGCTTCAAATCCAATTGTAGATAAAGGAAGAAAGATGTTTTGGAATGTGTAAAATGAGACCAATGATAGAGGGACTTGGGTATAAAATAAGATGTTGGAACCCATTGTACAGCAAAAGGCAAGATAAGATAGTAACATTTTAGGAAAACTGTTCTAAAGAGGTCATCATGGTAAACTGAAGAAAAAAGAACCTGGAAGCAGAGAGACCAGTTATGAAGCTATGGTGATAATAAAAATTCTAAGATCTGAACTTCTATAGGGATTTGGCAGTGGGAATAGCTAAAGGAGAGAATATTAATAAGACAAATGAAAATAGCTCTTTCCCCAATCACTTTCTATCTCTTTGTCATGTTTTATCGCCTTCCAAACACTTTGCTCCATCTGCAAGTCCTTTGTTGATTTATGTGTTTACTTGCTCATTATCCATCTCCTCCTCTAGAATGGAAGCTCTAGAGAGCAGAGAACTTACTGCTCCTAGAATATGGCCTGATGTGTAAGCTGTGTCAAAGGAATATAGGGCAGGAAGCACTTTTAAGCTGTAGGTTGTATAGGGCTATAGTGTGGACTAACAAAATGGGGAAGTTGCAACATGCTGATTTGAGAAGAAATAATGACAGCATCCATGCATCTACCCATCTTTTCAACTACAATAATCATTGAGTGCTTATGTGGTAGCCATGCAGACCAGTTGTTAGGGCCTAGACTCTGACATTGGATAGCTTGGGTTTGGGCCCCAGGCTCCATTACATTTTACCTTTGAAGGAACTTCGGGCAAGTTATGCTTTGAGTCTTAATTTCCCTATCTGTACAATGGGGATAATAATAAAACCTGTCTCATAGGATTGATGTGAAAACTGAGGTATGTGTGGTAAGCTCATAGTACAGTGCTTGGCATTACCAAGAACTCAATAATGGCAACTCTTGTTAATATCATGTGCCAGGCATTGTGCCACTGTGTTGAGGTAGCAGTGAGACAAGGTATTGGAAATACTCTACAAGTTATCAGATATATAGGCCTGGTGTTTAAATGAGAACCATGAGAGCAAATTTGCTTTGCCTTCATCCCCTGTTGAAACAGTCTCCAGTGCTATTTCAAATATATTTTCTGCAAAGGACTCACGATAACAAAGGAAATTACTAGAAATGAGACCTGGAATATAGTTCTTCTAGAAGGAATAAATGAAACAAGTTGGAAACTGCTTTTCTTTTTCTTTGTTCATTTTATATAACTCAATATAATGCAACAAAATAGATGGTAAGATAATTTCAAAGTCAAGTGCTTATTGATGTTTTCTTGTTTATAAGCAATTTGGATATTTAAATCTCAGGTACTGTGTTATGCAGGTACTGTGTTATGGGTAGCTGTGCTAGACAGCAGGAAAAACTAAATAACAAAGCTCCATATATCTGGTAGAATAACCATAACAAAAGCTTGATAATAATCCAGGGTACTTTTATATTATCAAAAAGAGTTTTTAAAGTATTTCTGATATCAAAGAAAAAAAGGGAGTTTCCCTGAGTATGACATTTCTTGTTCAATGTCTTACTAATGGTTTATTTTTAAAAGTGTAAACTTTAATGTACAGGGAATAGATTAACTGGAACCACAACAGTAGAATGTTGGGACTGAAAAGGAACTTGGGGATTATTTTAATCTTGTTATTCTGAAGACCAAGAAACCCCGAGACTGAAAAGAATTTCCTCAGGGCCACACAGCCTGTGGATGACAGAGATTGGGCTAGAACCCAAGTCTCCTGATTCTTAACCCAGATCCCTTACCCTCCATGAGGTTGGTGACCTATGGTAAAGGGGCAAAGTTCAAATAGGGGACACATTAAAATAATAGGGCAAATGACTACCAACCATTGAATTTCCATAAATCCTGTGATCTGCTTTTATCCAATCTAGTCTCGTTCATCCAAATCCCAATATAGCTACTGACATATCCCAGGGACACGATACTCAACATGGACTATATCTCAGCAATTGGCACTACCGTCTACCTCTTGGCTAAGCAGGAACTTGAGCCTCTTAATGATTTCTCTTTCTCCTCCAGAACCGATTATTGTCCTCCCCTTCCACAGTATTCCTTGAATCCTTCCACATCTCTCCATCTCCATTCCCTCTACCTCATCTCTCACCTGTAATATTGCCAGAGCCTCTAACAAGTCCCCCCTCTCCTCTTTTCGTCTCCTCCCACCTTCCTGCTCAGTCTATTCTTCACATGTGATCACTAAAATAATATCTAGTTATGTTGTGGTCCTGTTTTTCATCAGTGGTACCCATTATCCTCAAGATAGAATCCAAAGTCCCTTCACCTGAAACACAAAGTGCTGCAGAAACTAGCCCCTAATTATCTTCCCAGACTCATTTATTCCTTTATTCTCTCCTGAAATCCTCTTCCCCATGTTGAACTTGAATTTTTTTCAAATATGCCAGGCTCTCACACATCTGGGCCTTTGTATGTGCTATCCTCTCTGCCTTGAATATTTTCCTTTTATGCCTTTGCCTGGTTAATTTTTAATCATCTTTTAGATCTTTGCTTAGATAACACTTCTTCCAAACAATTCTCTCTGACCACCTAGCCCCTCCACCTGTCTGGGTAGACTCTTCCTCTCCACTCCAAGAGTAAGATGTATGTCCTCATTAGAGCACTTGCCACACCTTATAGTCTATCTTTTGTTTTCCCTTATTAGCCTATTAGCCCCGTGAGGGATGGAAATCATGTCCAACTTCTGTGTAGAATCCTCACTACCTATTGCAGTTCCTGGAATAAATGGCTGGTGAATGAATGAATGAATGAAATGAGCTGCTTTTCATTTTCTAAAATTCTTTTTGAAATTAAGAGAGATTGAGTTGAGTGAGAATGGGTGAGGAATGGTTCAGAAAGAAATATTCCAGATTGGAGTTGGTGAGCGTCATTTCTTTACCCCTTGGAATTCTAATAAAGAACAGGGTTGGGGTCAAAAGACAATGGGAGGCTGAGTTAAGGATTGACTTACTTGATAGCAAGTAAGGCTTTGAAATCAATGGGAGTTTTCTTATCAGAGACTCCATATCCTACACTAATAATTTGTGTTTACTTTTGGATATGTTTAAAATTTTCCAAACAGAAAATCTTAAAATTTATTACTTTGCCTAGAATTCCAGGAAATTGAAGAGGTAATCATTTGGTCAAGGGCAAGTGCTTAGTTAATCAGTAAATGGGTACTGGGGAAGAAACACATATTCCTTGGATGATTTTATATGGAAAGTGGTGTCTGAGAGCTCGATGGTTGAAGAACTTATATTGAAAGGAAGGACTTAACATCAGTGTAAATTATAATCATTTGTTATGAAGAAAAGCAATAATAATCTTTTTTATATGACTGTTTTTAGTGCTTATCTTTGTGTATTAACAAAATTAAAACAAAATTAGTATTGGTGATATGTACCTTTAACCATGTAAGTTTGTTTTGTAATGATTATTTCTGAACTTCTGAAAGTAAGCCAGGAATACTGTTTTAAGTGGGTGATTACTACATAAAAATCACATCACAGTCTCAATTCCCTTAAGAATTTTGTTAAGCTATTTTTTGAAGACAAAACCAGGATTTTACTAAGTTTTTGCTGACAGAGTGGGAATTACTTAGACGTGGGAACATGTCATTACTTGAACAAGTTAACCAAATTTAAACGTAAGTCTACATGTTTGTAGTCTAGATAGCTTCTGTGGTACCTTTGCAATTATCTAGCTTTCACAGTTTTTCTTTTACTACATGAATAAAATGATTTGTAACCAGCATAGTTGTACTGAATCTAGTGTATTACCAGAGCAGTCACTCTGTTCACGTTTCAGCCAAAACATGTTTGTTGAAATGAAGATTCCTTTTCGAGATAGGAGCTGAAGTCCAGTTCCAGTGGTTTCCCATAAAGCCAATACAGTTTCTCCTGGCCATTTTAGACGGAGCCAAAATATATTTGACTCATAGTTTGGTCTCTCATTCTGGTGATTTTCCTCATTTTTCATAATTTACCTACTGCTGTCAAGAGCAATCACCATCTTCCCGAGAGACTAGTAAATACTCCTTTAAGCCAATGGATTTATGAAAAGTGGAATCCAATGATTCAATTTGGGCCAATTCATTAAATGCTTCTTAAATATAAGGCACAGTAGAAGATATTTTCAAGGATACAAAGGGAACAATCCTTGACCTGAAGGAACTGGCAGTCAAACTATGGACAAACAGGAAAAATGGACACAGAAAAAGTTATTCTTTCCTCCTCCTATCTGGATATAGTCTATAAGAGGCAAAGGCTCTATACTAAACTCATATTGAAGGAACATGAGATTGCACCCAAAACCAACTGAAACAGGGTTGATATAGAATAAAGAGAAATGGGTGTTTTTGTTACCACTGTATAATTCATCAGAAGAGATACTGCCACTGATAAAAGTTTTTAATAACTTGCTTCAGAGAAAGCAAGGTTGCTTTGTCAACCTCACATATCTATTTGCTTTAGAAACTAGTACATTCTGGACTAAAGAACTTTGTAGCTAATCAGCCGACCAGCGTTCAGCCAATCCAGGATTCTGGAGGAAGAGTGCACAAACGTTGCACCATTTTGACTTGGGGTTGTCATGTAAAACCTCTAATTGACATAAAAATTTGAAATTGCTGCTTTGTCTCAGGTGACTAAAATGTTACGTTTATATATTTTGCAATGTTGGAGGAGGTGCTCAAGAAGACATCACCGCTGGTTGACCCTTGAGCCAGCCCTGGTCAATCAGATGATCCTCACCCCTTCCCTTTCCTTGGGATGTACATTCTGCCCACTGTTCCCACAGTGGAAGCCATTTTCCAGGACACAGCCTTGAGAGAGCCATGTGTTGTTGAGGCCACCTGGATCTGGATGGCCTCTGTATAAACCCCGTTAAAGCCTCTATGTAAACTTTTTAGATTCTGGCGGCAAGTGTAGAGATCTACTCATCTTGCAGCTGCTCAATCAATACAAGCCTCATATTGGAAGTTTCCTTGCTCATTAAACCTGCCACCTACCAGTCTGGAGTGCTCTGCCTCTCCCTTTGGTGTCTCCTTTCCCTCCATATACGAGGGCCAGTTTGCAAAACAACAATTGGCAAGGCATCGGGAGACCACAGAAATGAGGCTTGGGAAACTGGTATCCATCAGGGGAATCCCAAGTTGGCCGTTGACTTCTGTGTGAGGAGGGGTGGCACACAAAGACATGATATGACACGCTTGTTCATGTCAGATGCTTGTGGACTGCTGCATGAGTGTAGAGACACCTCCAAAATGCAGACTGGTCTAATGTACTTGTTTGAGGAATGCAAGTAATGCACTGTGACAAGGAAGAGAAAAAAATGTCTGCTGCAGTGGGCTGGCCTTTGCTATGGGCAGCTCTGCTGGCTAGTGATGCCCAACTGGAGGCTAAAGCTTGAATTAGAAAGTGGGAAGAAGAGCTTAGGTGAGAGAAAGACATGCAGTTGTCCACTACTCGGCTAGCTTTGGGGCTAGCAGACAAGTTGGGAAAGCAGGAGCCAGTTGAAGCACACTATACCTGGAATGGAACATGCCCCTTGAAAGAGGGAAGATGGTTGGTGTCCTGTGCTGGCATGTCCATCCCTGGTCCATCTTCTCATGTCTGCCAGTGCTGGCTCTCCTAGCTAACATGTGTGGTATGCACAACCACGTCAAGTTCCTAAAGCTGCCAGCCTCTTTCTCTTTTCTTTCATCTCTCCTTGCCCTATGTATGGGGGCTAGCATGTGAACCAACAGGCAAAATGCAATTTGAATTTTAGCTTATTTTCATCTTGTTTTGTTTAAAATTTACCTTCTTTGGAATAATAGCTACTTTTAAGAACTTAACAAGGTGTGGGCGACAGACCTATTGAGTTCCAACTAAACTATTTAGAAAAGAAAGCAAATAGTGTAAGAGTTGTATATCTAAATCTAAATGTAATGCTAAACTTAAACTATATCTGTATACATGAATTGCATATTCATGCATTCATATTTGTATAACCTCATAACCATAAGCATTTTATTTATTAAGATTTTATTAAAATATAGCCAACATACAATATTACATTAGTTTCAGGTGCACATCATAGTTATTCAACAGTACCCACCTGGCACTATACATAGTTATTACCATATTATTGATTATATTCTCTATGCTTTATTTTATATCCACATGACAATTTTATAACTACCTATTTGTGTTTCTTAATCCTTTCATCTTTTTTACCTTGCCTCCAACCCCCCTCATCTATCACCCTGATAAATCTAGTACCCATCTGACACCATACATAGTTATTACTATATTCATTATTCTATATACTACATCCCTATGACTACTGTATAATAACCAATTTGTACTTCTTAATCTCTTCCCCTTTTTCACCCACCCTAACTCTCTTTCCATCTGGCAACCATCAAAATGTTCTCTGTATCTGTGAGTTTGCTTCTGTTTCATTTGTTTATTTTTTTCTTTAGATTCCACTTATAAGTGAAATCATATGACATTTGTCTTCCCTGTCTGACTGACTGCACTAAACACAATACCCTCTTGTGCACAATACTTTGTTACACATGTAAAGATTTCATTCTTTTTTATGGCTGAGTAGTATTCCACCTCTTCATTATCTACTCATCCATCAGGGACACCCAGGTCTCCTACGTATCTTGGCTACTGCAAATAATGCTGCAATGAACATGTCCCCTCAAAGTAGAATTTTGGTTTTTTTCGGATACCCAGAAGTGGGATTACTAGGTCCTTCTTTGTCTCTTGTTTAGTCTTTGTTTTAAAGTCTATTTTGTCTGGTATAAGCATTGTTACCCCAGCTTTTTCTTTGTTTGCTTCCATTTTCATGAAATATCTTTTTCCATTCCCTTACTTTCAGTCTGTGTGTGTCTTTCAATCTGAACTGTGTCTCTTGTAGGCAGCATATGTAAGGGTCTTGTTTCCTTATCCATTCAGCCCTCCATCTTTTGATTGAAGCATTTAATCCATTTACATTGAAAGTAATTGTTGATAGGTATGTAGTTATTGACATTTTATTATTCATTTTTTAAATGTATGTATGTATTTATCTTAAAGAAGTCCCTCTAAGATTACTTGTAATACTGGTTTGGTGGTGATGAACTCCTTTAGCTTTTTCTTGTCTGGGAAGCTCTTCATCTGTCCTTCCGTTCTAAATGATAGCTTTGCTAGGTAGAGTAATCTTGGTTGTAGGTGCTTGCTTTTCATCATTTTGAATATTTCCTGCTAATCCCTCTGGCCTGCAAAGTTTCTGTTGAGAAATCAGCTGATAGTCTTATGGGAGCTCCCTATGATAACTAACTGCTTTTCTTTTGCTGCTTTTAAGAGACTCTCTTTGTCTTTAACCTTGTCATTTTAATTATGATGTGTCTTGGTGTTGGCCTCTTTGGGTTCAACTTGTTTGGGACTCTTTACTTCCTGGGCTTGTATATCTATTTCCTTCACCAGGTTAGGGAACTTTTTTGTCATTGTTTTTCAAGTAGGTTTTCAATTCCTTATTCTCTCTCTTCTCCTTCTGGTACCCCTATAATGTTGGTACACTTGATATTGTCCCTGAGGCACCTTAAACTCTCCTCATTTTTGGATTCTGTTTTCTTTTTGCTGTTCTGATTGGATGTTTTCTGCTACCTTATCTTCTAAATCACTGATTTGATCCTCTGTTTCATCTAATCTACTGTTGATTCCCTGTAATGTAGTCTTCACTTCCATTACTGTATTCTTTATTCCTGACTGGTCATTTTTATTTTATGCTTTTTATCTTCATTTTTATGTCTCCTGTCTCTTCGTTGAAGTTCTCCCTGTGATCTTTGAGCATCCTTATAACCAGTGTTTGGAACTCTGTGTCTGGTAGATTGCTTGTCTCCATTTTGTTTAGTTCTTTTTCTGGAGCTTTGTTCTGTTCTTTTATTTGGGACATCTTTCTTTGTCTCCATTTTGACTGCTTCCCTGTGTTTGTTTCTATGTATTAGGTAGGGCTGCTATGTCTCCCGGTCTTAGTAGAGTAGGCTTATATAGTAGGTGTGCTGTGGGGTTCAGTGGCACAGTCTTCCTAGTCACCTGAACCACACACTACAGGTGTGTTCCTTGTGTGGATTATGTGTACCCTCCTCTTGTAGTTGAACCTTGGTTGCTGTTTGCATGTCAATGGAGGGGATTGGCTCTCGGGCTCATTGGTTGTGAGGACTGGCTGTGACTGCACTGGAGGAGTTGTGGTACAGGGGCTGACCCTCTGGAGCAGGCTGCCTTAGCAGGGCTTTGGTACCTGCCCAATCCACCCCTTGGTTGTGTCCATAAGCATTTTTAAACCATAGAATTGCCCTTGGTATGCATATTTCCAATGAAGTACAATTTTTTTTTAAAACTTTTATTTATTTTAAGTGTGTTTTTCCAGGACCCATCAGCTCCAAGTTAAGTAGTTGTTTCAATCTAGTTGTGGAGGGCACAACTCACGATAGCCCATGTGGGGATTGAACAGGCATTCTTGTTAAGAGCACTGTTCTCTAACCATCTGAGCTAACTGGCCACCTCCACAAAAATTTTTCAAAAAGAAATATGTCCTCTGGATTCTTAATTTTTAAATACAACAATAATGTTATACTCAATATGGAAGAAAGTTGAACTCTTCCATTGACTATTTGAGGTTGGCAACAACACCCAGTAATGATAACGCAGAAAAATGCAAGATTGATTTATTGCCATGGCCTCATTGTAGCAAAGTATAGCTCCCTACCCTTGGGCTTTGGACTTGATTGTCTAAGTTGTTTTAGCCAAAGTGAGTAGTACATGTGATACAAGAAGAGGCTTTGTATGTGCTACATGATTGGCCTTGCCTGTTTGCACTTGGTGATCCTTACGGAGGACAGTATACCTCATTAGCCATTACTGCTTCAGCCTAGGCCCCAGAATGAGAAATGAGGAGCTGACCACATGTCCATGGCAACTGCTGATCCAAAAAGAATAAGAGACATGAGTAGACATGAACCTAATCTGCAACCTGGATCCCATAGTCTAACCTAGCTCAGCCACATAGCAGCCAACCTGCTGTTGATGAGTGTGAGAATACATGATTTTTGCTTCAAGTTCATGAGGTGTAGGGTGGTTCAACTATTCAGCATTATTGTAGCAATAACTGATTAATACAGGTAATCTCCAGAGATTTTTTCCTAACTCCATGCAGAGGTATATGACTGAAAAATTTTAAAAATATTACTTTCCATACATGTCTCCAACAGTATTTTGCAATATAACTTGGATATTTAGAGGTTTTTAACTAAGAATATCTTTTTCTGTGCATTGGACGAATGGAATTGGTTTTAAAAAGGGGCTTTCTAGTGACTTCTAGATACATATGTATTACTTTCTGTCTTCAAACGGTGTAAATGCTGACTAGAAACTGTGCAGTCAGAACTTGGGGGTTTGATACTTATAGGCATTCTGAAACGCAGCAAGTGAATTTGTTTGAAGCTCGAAGTTTTCAAAAATACTATGCTGCTTTTAAAAATTCTTCTCTTAAGTTTCGGCAAACTTTTCACTCATAAGCTTTCTAATTTTCCAAGTAGAAAAAAAAATCATATCACAAAGAATGCAAACGTGAGGAGCAGTTAGTTCCAAACTGCCTGCTGCTTTTCAGCTAGGATTGTGTGCAGTTTATGTCAAAACACTTCAGCAAAGAAATACAAATACAGACTAATGTTTGACTTCTTTTGTTGTGTTGAACTGGAGCCAGCAAAAGTATTTATATATAAATCCACTTGTGAAATGCATAACCCTCTCAATGTGACTTATATGTTAAAGGCTTAAAGAGAATTCAGGTTGATTGACAGAAACTACCGCTCTTACAATGTCAAAATGTATGACTCTGCTTATGTGGAAACTTTTAATTTCATTCTTTTCTGTGAGTGATGTTTACCTTCTATTTCAGTGCTACTGCATTAGCAATGAACATTTATTTGCCCTACTATGTGTATTGTGAAGCATAAGCCTTCAGTACACCTGTCCTCATTCTCTTTAAAAACTTGAGGGAAAACAAAGCCCCCCAAACCCCAAGTGTATGCCTAAAATAGTTACTGAGACATGCCTGAGGGCAAAATAGATGGCTTTGCTCTTTTAAACACTTGAATATAATGTAGGTATAAAAGAGAGCCCTGTCATATGGAGTCAGATATTTTTTTACTCTCTAACAGGAATACTCTACAAAATCCTGTTTTTGTCTCATTAATTCTGTGAGAAACTAAGACATGTTTTTTTTTTTTTTTGAATCTATGATTTACATGAGCTTCTGTGGCTAAAAGAGCACTGGTACATCAAATGTCTTGGAGACCATGTAGGAATGTCATGTCTCCATTTTTCAAAAGCTGCATCCTCCTATTTTGTTGAACTCTAGTACCTTGTTTAAATTTTTATTGCATTCCCACATAGTGTTATGCATAAGTATATAAGAAATGCCACAACGGATTAGGCCAACGGTCCATCTTGCCTGCCTCTCAGGACATTTTGTAGGGAGCTAAGGTTGTCTTTCTTGATGTATCTCTGAAAACATTAGCGATCGACTGCACACATTCCCTGCACCCTTTAACATTCCATTATAGAACGAGCAGCTGAGAATTTTCCTAAACCTTTAAAACTCATTTATAGTTTCGCAATAACAAGATCACTGCATAATTTGTATTAAAAAATCACTTCCTTCGACTTTTTTTTTTAATATAAAGATTTTACTGGGGGAGGGGAAAGGACTTTATTGGGGAACAGTGTGTACTTCCAGGACTTTTTTCCAAGTCAAGTTGTCCTTTCAATCTTAGTTGTGGAGGGTGCTGTTCAACTTCAAGTTGTTGTCCTTTCAGTCTTAGTTGTGTTGGGAGCAGCTCAGCTCCAGGTCCAGTTGCCATTGCTAGTTGCAGGGGGCACAGCCCACCATCCCTTGCGGGAGTCGAAACCCGCAACCTTGTGGCTGAGAGGACACGCTCCAACCAACTGAGCCATCCAGGAGCTCAGCGGCAGCTCAGCTCAAGGTGCCGTGTTCAATCTTAGTTGCAGGGGGCGCTGCCCACCATCCCTTGTGGGAGTCGAGGTATCGAACTGGCAACCTTGTGGTTGAGAGCCCAGTAGCCCATGTGGGAATTGAAGCAGCAGCCTTCGGAGTTAGGAGCATGGAGCTCTAACCGCCTGAGCCACAGGGCCGACCCATCCTTCGGCTTTTAAGAGTCGGTTTCTGAGGCCTAGCATTTTGAGATTTGATGAATAAGTCCCTGTTTGCAAAACTCCTGTCTTCACAATTTCCTAGAATTTAATTCTGTAATTATTAATGTAATTCTGCTTCAAAAATGGTTCCCAATGATCTCCAAATCTTAATATCCGTGCCCTTGTGTAATTCCCTCCCCTTATCCCTTGGCTGGAAATAGTGACTTGTTCTAATGAAGAGAATATGGCAAATGTGATGAAGTAGCAGTTTCAAGATTAAGTTATAAAAAAATGTGACTTCCATTTTTCTTACACTTTCCCTCTCTGACTCCTTTTAAAACTAAATTTATTGGGGTGGCAATGGTTAGTAAAATTACATAGGTTTCAAGTGTACAAGTCTATGTATCACATTGTGTGCTCACCACCCAGAGTCATTTCTCCTTCCATCACCTTATATTTGACGCTCTTTAACCTCTTCTACCACCTCGCTCCCCGCTTACACTCTGGTAACCACTGAACTGTTGTCTGTGTCTACGAGTTTTGGTTTATTTGTTTGACTTGTTCCTTTGTTGCTTGCAATTTCATATCCCACATGTGAGTGAAATCATATGGTTCTCGACTTTTTCTGTCTGACTTATTATTGTAGCATAATATTCTCAAGGTCCACCCATGTTGTCACAAATGGCATTGTTTCATCTTTTCTTATGGCAGGGTAGTATTCCATTGTGTATATGCACCACATCTTCTTGATCCAATCATCTGTCGTAGGACACTTTGCTTTGTTCCCATGTCTTGGCCACTGTAAGTAGTGCTGCAATGAACATTGGAGCACATATATCTTTACTAGATTTTTGAAGTAGATACCTAGGAGAGGGATTGCTGGGTCATCTGTTAATTCTATTCTTAATTTTTTGAGGAACCTCCACACTGCCTTCCATAGTGGCTGCACCAATCTGAATTCCCAACAGTATATGAGATATCCTTTTCCTCCACAGCCTCTCCAACATTGGTTATTATTTGTCTTGTTGATGGCCATTCTAACAGGTGTGAGGTGATAGCTCATTGTGGTTTTGATTTGCATTTCCCTAGTGAAGTTGAGTATTTTTTCATGTATCAGTTGGCTGTTTGTATGTCTTCTTGGGAAAAGTTTCTGTTCATGTCCTCTGCCCATTTTTTAAATTGGATTGTTTGTCTTTTTATGGTTGAGTTGTATCAGTTTCTTATATATTTTGGATATTAGCCTGTTATCAGAGGCGTTGTTTGCAAATATGTTCTCCCATTCAGTTTGTTGCCTCTTTGGTTTGTAGATGGTTTCTTCTGCTGTGCATAAGCTTTTTAGTTTGCTATAGTCCCATTCACTTATTTCAGCTTTTGCTTATCTTGTCTTTGAGGTCAAATTCATAAAATCCTCTTTGAACCCAAGGTCCATAAGTTTAGTACCTATGCTTTTTTCTATGCAGTTTATTGTTTCCGGTATTATGGTTAGGTCTTTGATCCATTTTGAGTTCATTTTGGTACATGGTGACAGCAGTCTAGTTTTATTCTTTTGCACGTGTCTTTCCAATTTTCCCAGCACCACTTATTGAAGAGGCTTTCTTTTCTCCATTGTATGTTTTTTGGATCCTTTGTTAAACATTATCTGTTTATGTGGGTTTATTTCTGGGTTTTCAATTCTATTCCATTGGACTCTTCATGTGCTTGTTCTGAAGAAACCAACCTACCGTGTTGTGAGCTGCTGTAAGAAGGGTCCAAGGCAATGATCTGAGGGTGGCCTCTGGCTAACAGCCAGCAAGGAACTAAGAACGTCAGTCCCAGAGTCATTGAGAACTGCATCCTGTCAGCAGTCGTGTCGTGAGCTCGGAGGCTGATTCTTCCCTAGCTGAGCCTTCAGATGATGCAACAGACCCAGCCGACGTATTGGTTACAGCTTTATAGGAGACCCTACACAGAAGTTGGGTATTATTGGGGACCATTTTAGAAGAGGCCTACCACATCACTGAACAGGAACTATGAAGGGCCTTGTCTCAATTTATTTTGATTATACATTTGGGAGTGCCCTGCTATAAGATCCTGATAGTTTGCCATGTTGGTCTTCCGAACATATTTTTATCTTGGCCATTCTAAGGTATGTTCCCCCTTTCAGATTATTTATTTGACTTAAAGAGAAAACATTGAAGCATAATTCTAGCAGATTTTGATATGGTGGGTATCTCACTTAGTACTTCTGTGTAACAGACTACCTGAAAACTTGATGGCTTCAAACGATAGCTATGTATTTAGCTCCTGATTCTGTGGGTTGGCGGTTCAGGCTGGGCTCCTTTGGGTAGTTCTAATCTCAGCTTTATGCCCTTCACGTATCTTCTACCAATGGCATGTTACCTAGCTAGCTTTGTTGGTCTTGGGTTAGCTTTCATATTTCTGAGGCCTTCAGCTGGGGTTTACCAACTGACCCAGCTGTGTCCCATGTGATAATAATCCAGCAAGCTATCTCAGGCTTGTTCACATGGCGCTGTCCGGGTCCCCAGAAAATAAACAGGAGCAAGGCCTTTTGAGTTGGAGGCCTAGAACTGAAACATCTATCACTCCTGCCACCTTCTATTGGCCAAAGTAAGTCACAAAGCCAGCCCAGACTCATGGAGTGGGGAAACAGATTCTACCTTTTGCTGGGAGAAAATGTAAATTCAATTGCAAAGAGCATGGGTACAAAGGAATGAATAATTGTGGCTATTTTTGCAATCTACCCTAGTGGGGATGATTTAACATAGAGTCTCCTCCCTCCACAACTCAGAATGTTGTTACACTAAGTGTTACCAGTTGTTATCAATGTTATACTACCAGTATTGGATTCTCATTACAGTTTTGCACTTCACCATTTGTGTGACTCTGTGCCTCAGTTTACTTATCTGTAGGATGAGGCTGTTAATAGGCTCTAACTCACTAGATCATTGTAAAGGCTGAATGAATTACTACACATAATGATCTTAGGCCTAAAGTGCTCGAAGATTGTTAGCTATTATTATCAAGATTATGCTTTTTATAACAATTATTTACTTTCATGTGTATTTCTCTGCTAGACCTAGACCCATCGAGAGAGGGATCTTTATACATTTAATATTTCATCAGAAATTATTGAACGTCATTTCATGCCAGGAGCTAGGAACTGGGAAATAACTGGCCCCAGTGGGACATAAACTAACACTGGGTTATTTTTAGCACCATGTGTGTTCACTTCTGTATCTTCCCTAAACTCCTACTTGACCTTTTTCATTTTTGCTGTTTTATTTCTTATAATTTGCTGTTGTTTAAATCTTTGGAACACTTTCAAACATCTTTGGTGATCTCAGTTGGTTATCCTGTGTGTGCTTCTTTTTAGTACTCCAAACTCACATGTTATAGGAGATTAATAAATAAGGCTGTGGCTTTTGTTTCTGTGTTTTCCAAGGATTCTGTTTATTCCCTTTGTTTCTGAGTTTGTGGTAGAAATTGAATACATTTAGAGGGAGCTTATGTTTGTTTAGCCAAATGATGGCGTCATTCATTTGTTCCTTCTCTGGGCAAATGGGAGTAGTGAGTACCCAGAGTTGTTGGATGGATTATTTCAGTCATTTTCAGCAGGAAGCAGAGCCACTGGGTGCCTCAGTTTTCTCATTTTCCAATTGGGAGTGCTAACTACCCTACTTGTCTATAGGGTTGTAGTGAAAAGCAAATTAAAGAATAGAAACAAAAGAATTTAGAAAATGTCTTAATGATATCTGTAATGGGAATGATGTCACATTTATTAAGGAGCTAGAGTAGCTAGACCAGTAGAGGGTAGAAATTGGCAAAGACCCAATAAATTCTAGGCCCCAATAGGAATTTGTGTTGGTCTAAGGATTTTTGAAGAATAGGGATAAAATATTACTTAATATAATGGCTCCATTCCTTTTTCATCTTTCCAACTTTTTCCCCCCTACTTCTTACATCTAAATCAAGTCTGAACACGAAAGCTTCTATGTGATGTGAAATCACTGTTGTAGTAAATATAAAATGTTGCATGTACTTCATTTCCGTAAGTACAATGTGTTCTGCTTCACTTTTATTTTCCTCTATTAGGCATGCAGCCTATTTGCCAGGGTGAGTTATCTCCTCTTAGAGTTTGGTTATATACCTAGTCTATTTTGTAAACAGAATTTCCATTAAAAATGAATTACTTTTCCTTAGAGTTTATTGATGGGGCTGATACATCGCTAAATTTCTTTTCTGAGCCAAGATTTGTCACCTTGATCAAAAGTTGGCAAAACGCAGTTTGTGATCATTCTAAGGGTACAAGTGGTGTGTGCCCTACAAAAGGTTTTCTTAGTGGCGCACTTGCCCTTGATTTTTGTCTTTAAAGCAATTAACCAGCAGGAACAAAGAAATAAAACTCCACACTGATTCCTCGAATAGTCTTGGCATTCACCAGAAACACTTTTCTTCATTTAGAAAGACGTGTTCTTCTGACAGAGAGTCTGGAACAAAGTGTGCGTACACACATATAATGAGTCAAGGGTTGGATTGTGAAAACATGAGACCCCCTAACAGTAAGCTAAAAATGTGGTATCAAATGCTTGGCAGAAAGATTATATTGTAAGCCTTCCCATATCCTGCCCGTGACACAAACAGTCAGGCATTCTGCTAATAGTAATTATTCCTCGTATCTCCAGAAAAGGAGGGAAAAGAAAAATATTGGTTTGGTGAGATCACCTGCCTACTTCTTTCAATTTTACCAATAAAAAGGTATTAAAAAGGGGGTTCCCCCCCAATTATAAAGTAATACACACTCATAGTAAAAGAGAAAAATAATCAGAAAATGTAGAAAATTATCTGTGAGAATAGAATTGGAAAGAATTGAGGATGATGTGCCAACCAACTATAATAGGTTGTTTTTATTTCTGAGTTTAGATACAGATTGTTTGTGCTTCAAAGTATTTGATTATTTGGGGCTTATGAAGGTTATCAATGGGGGAGCAAGATAAGGTAATTTCTATGACTTCTGAGGGAACAAAGGGATTTCTTGACCAAGTATTGCCCCAGTATTCCAAACCAGTTAGCATTTACAATATCTGAAGCTTCATGTTTCATGGCATTTCCAACACAAGCCTACCTCCCCTCAGTTTCTCAAAGTGAATAACATTAGGAGAGAGAAGCCATGTGAAATAGGCACAGAAAAAAGCAAATGTTCTGAGATGAGTTTGGAAGCTTTGTTTTCACGGAAACTAGGGAGGTCAAGATCAGTAGGGCTGAACATTTTGATTTTCAGGAGAAAAGAAAACCTTTCTTTATGTTGAGTATCAGTAAATGATGAGCAGTTTTCTGGAACAGAATAAAGCTGTGCTAAGTTGAGAGCAGGTCTATAAAATAAAGAGCCGCATGGGAAACAAGGAAAGAAAACCACTTCGTAACTGTGCTCCTCATAAAAAGAGAAGTGAGTAAACAATAACGATTATTCACTGAGCGGTGAGAAATGATAATGGCGGAATCCACCATTAGGTGCTCAGCTAGAGAGCTGCATACCATGCCATCCCGGCCAGGGGAAGTGCAAACCACAAATAATGGGGTGGGAGGATAGTGATAATTAGTGGGAAAGACATTCCCAGCTCAAGGCTGCCCGTCACCCCCACAAGATGAGTGTTGGGAGGGAAAAGGCTATAGAGACATCGCTGCTTAAACAGCCCAAAGAGAGGAGTGAGGAACCAAAGGTGCTAGAAATAAGCATTTTCTGCTTGGGCGTCTTTCAGGCTTTTGGAAAAAATGATATATCTTTTCATCTTTACACATTTTTCCATGTGTGTTACAAAGTTCCACAAAGCATTTTAATCCCTGCTGTGTGTGTGAGTATCAACAAAGGGTTTATTGGTACAGCAACTGTAGGGGAGGAAGCAGCTTTCCTCTTTCCTCAACGTTCTTTCGCTGGTCTTAATAATCAAAGAGTCATGGAGCAAATTAGCAAGAGAAAATGACACAAATTGAATTACATACATATGTATGGGAACCCCGCATACATGACAGAGTCAGAGATCCCACATATATGAGGGGTCCAGAGACAGAAAGGGAAAATGAGGTATATAAGACAGTCTGAGCTGGGGATGAGGTAATGCTCCTGGGGGCTTCAGAAGGTCGTTGCAGGGAGAGCACATGTTCAGTAATGAGTAGTTTGCTCTGCCATAGAGGTGGGTAAACAGGTATTTCTGGTGATAACTCTTATCATGGGCCAGACCCCTAATTTAAATTCTTCTAGATAATTAAGGCAGAGGGCAGAAGTTTCTCTTGAGCCCGCAGGGTCTCCGTTGCCTTTAGCTTAAAATAATCCACATACCACGGAGGCACATCTTGGGGTGGCTCATTCTGAACCCCTGCACAAGAGTACCAATAGTAACAGTAATAATGAGAGCAATAACTACGTGTAATAGCTAACATTGGGGAGGAATCACTATGTGCCAGACACTCTACTGCTTTACAAAGATTAGTTCGTTCAATCTTAATACAGTGCTGTGAGGTAGGTACTATTATTATTCATTTTATTGATGAGGAGAGTGAAGCTCGACGAGGTCCCCTACCTTGCCCAGTATCACTGGATGTAGGTGGCCAATCTGTGGAGGTGAACCTTGGCACCTTGATTCCAAGCCCGGCGCTTTGCTGCCTACCTGGGAGATAAATAATGAACATGTACTGTGTGTTTCCTACACTCTCCAGATGGTACCAAGAAGTCTTCTGTGTGTGTCATCTCATTTACTGATACAAAGCTGATGAGATAAGTACAGATATGATGCCCAGGTTACAGAAGAGGTACTGAGGCTTATATAGTTTCAGTAACTCACCTTTGTCAGGTGAGTAAGCCAGGCTACTTGCTTAAGTGAGGTCTGACGAAACCTACAGTCAGCACCCTGAATCCTTGCTCTGTGTTGCCCTTATGCTCTTTTTATTTACATGTTGTCAAGTCTTTCGAAAAAGAGAAACTTTTTCTTCATGTTTATTTTTCTTCTCTTTACAAAACCATGACTGTATCTTATTTTCTCTTTCAAACAATGTGCCTCTTTTGGCCACAAAAGGAAAGAACTCATTGGGTGATAAGCTTATTAAAAACCCTCATTCTTAAGGAGATGGGGACCTCTGAATACTCTCTCGCTTCCCCTGTGAGCACAAACTGAAAGCATACTAAATTTTGCTACTTGGTACTTGACAGTGACCACTGCTTAATGCTTTTTAGGCATGTTAGAACCCCTGCAGTGCCTCTAAATTGTGTCGGAGTACTCCTTGGGGAGAAATGTCTTTCTGACCCCAGCTTGCAATCAATTAACACCATGAAGCATAGGAATTTATTGCCCTTACTTTTTATTTTCTCAGCGAGGAGAATCTGGAAGACGCCAATGCTATAATGGAGGAAAGGGATGCAATTTGATCTGTTGGTCCACACATCTCTCCTTGACCTCTGTTGTTAGGTCATCAATAAGTGACATTATTTCAACAATCCCCCAATAATCCCTCAAGTGAACGCAGTGTGGCTTTTTTTTTTTTTTTTAAATAAACTTCCAATGTCTAACTTTTTAATTCTTGCCATAACACCAGCTGGCTCGTAATTAACCGCTGGCATCATCAATATCTCGTCAAAGTTAATGAGTTTTTAACATAATTTTTAACTGCTCTGAAGAGGTTACAGAATTAAAAGAACAAGAATAATGTATATATTTATTCACAAACAGAGGGATGAAAGATAGGGATCCAGCTCTAGGGCCGTTGGGCAAGGAATTTGTAACAAGTACCTGGGCTTTCCTAGTGAATTTAGTGGTTAAGGATGAAGGGATTTACGGGCCTGGGTGGTCTCACACACCATTTGTACTTGATAAGAACTAACATTTACCTTTATTTAAAATTGCTTAGGCTGAACAGCAACCCAGATGCAAAGGGATAAATGTTTAGGATATTAATGCCCACCCCTCTTTGGCTCTTAGAATCAGAGAATTCACTTAATCACAGTTCTAATTTCTTGGCATACTATTATTTATTGGTAGAGAATGAAGTCCTTGTCTTTCCTTCCTTCATTATTTTTCCCTCTCCTCCCCTGTTCTACTCTCCACTCTCCTGCCTTTTCCTCCCTCTCTTTCTCCCTCCCTCCATTCCTACTTTTTATACCCATCCCCCCTCCCATTTTCCTCATCCACCCATAGTGAACCATTTTTAAATAATTGATGGGTACTTTTTATTTATATATGCTCTTATAAAATGTGTGTTGTTGTTTTTCAATGCAGGTTTTTTCATTTACACGAATAGTATTGTGTTATACATTTCATTGTTTTTCTTTTTATGTGCAACACTTCTTATCTTTCCATGTGGCTTTGTATATACCTGCCTGTTGATTCTAACTGTCGCATAATATTCCACATTGAACTTATGCATCCCCTAGTGTTGTCCACAAGGATTGCTTCCAATTTTCCACCACCATAAGCAATGCTGTCATGAATATTTCATGCACGTATAGTAGTTCCCCTTTAACCATGGGATATACGTTCTAAGACCTCCAGTGGTTGCCTGAAACCATGGATCATACCGAATCCTATATATACTATGTCTTTTCTATACTTACATACTTATGATAAAGTTTAATTTATAAATTAGGCACAGTACAAGATAAATAATAATAATATAGAAAGGTGATAATATACTGTAATAAAAGTTGTGTAAAGGTGGTCTCTATCTCTTTCTAATAACCGATCTGATCACTGAGATGGCTACTATGTGACCAGAGGGTGGGTAGCATATACAGCATGGATATGCTGGACAAAGGAATGGTTCACCTCCTGGGTGTGATGGAGCAGAGCAATGTGAGATTTCATCGTGCTACTCAGAACGCACAATTTAAAACTTATGAATTGTTTATTTCTGGAATTTTCCATTTAACATTGTTGTACTGAGGTTGACCACAAGTAACTGCAACTGCAGAAAATGAAACCATGGATCAGGGGGGACCTACTCTACCCTTATTGACCTATGTGGAAATTTCTCAGTAACATTCCTAGGAGCTAGAAAGTTTGGGTCATAGGGTATGACTAAACTTCATTACATGGAGATATGTCTCTCCAATAGAGCTGCACATCCTGTATGACCTCTGAATGAGAATTCCTGTAGTCACACATTGTCAACATTTATCATCATGCTGGTATCTGATTTTTACCAATCAGATGGTGTAAATTGATGTCTCATCATTATAGTTTGCCTTTCTCTAATTATTAATTACGTTGAGCTCTTTTTATGTGTTTAGCAGACTCGTGTGTTTTCTAATAATTGCGTATTCTTATCTCTTGCCCATTTTTTTCCATTGGGGTTTGTGGAATTTTCTGGTTAGTGTATAAGAGCTTTTTCTTTTCTTCTTTTCCTCCTCCTCCTCCTCCTCTTTCTTCTCTTGCTGCTCATCTTCCTCCATGCCCTCCTCTTTTTTTTTTTTAAATATTCTGCATACTAATTCCTCTACTAGTTTTAAACATGGCAACTATATTCTCCCAGAGTGTCATGCGCTTGTTAACTTTGTCCATAATTTCCGTCCTTGAACTGATACCCTTAATTTTGATGCAATTAAATAAATTAATTTCGGCCTGATAGTTTGTGCTTTTGGGGTTTTGTTTAAGAAGCCCTTCCTCCTATTAGATCCTAATGATGTCCTCTGACATTTTTAAATCCACCTCTTCTCCCTTTCAAATCTAGGACGTTAACCCACCTGATGTCTACCTTGCATATGATGTGAGGTTAGGTAGGGATCCAGTTTTATTTTTTTGCTTCTAGTGAACCAGTTTCCCAACTTTCTCTATTACATAGGCTATCTTTTCCCTATCACTTTGGGTCATACAAACATTTCCATTTACGTATGGGTCTGTCTCTGAACTGTCCATTCTCTTCCATAGGCCTATTTTTCTGTTCTGGTACAGGTACCATATTACTTTCAAATACTATGTTTTTATTATAGGTCTTAATATTTGGTAAGGGTCAGCCCCCTCCTCATGTTTTCTCTTTAATTTGAAAGTTGATTTAGCAATTTATGAGCACTTCTTATGTAAATTCTAGAATAATAATAATTGGAAGTGCATTTGGGGAAAATTCACATCATTATGAGGTAAATCATCCTATCCAAGAGTATGACCTGTCTCTAATTTTGCTATGATTTTTTTATGCACTTTGATATAATTATATATTCTCATTCACAGAGATCTCATATATTAATTTTTAACTTAATATCTGACCTTTGTCTTTTCCATGAACCATTAATGTTTTCTCAATAGCACAAGGTTAGTCCATTGTAATGAGGACATGCCATGTGGTATTATTTGAACTAGTAGCTCCCTAAAGCATTTTCCAGTCTGGTATTGAACTGGCTGCTAAAGAGTGGTCTGGACACTTCGTCAAAAAAAAGAAAAAAAAAAAGTAGAATCCAACTCCGCACAGATTTTGATTTAGTTGGTTTAAGTGGACTTAGGAATCTGAACTTTTAATAGTTCTCAGATAATTCTGATGGGCAGTCATGTTTGGGAACTATTCATTGCACTAGAAGATGATTTATAGGTGTTTTTTTTTTTTAATGATTTCCCCCTTTCCTCCTCATTGGAAAGAATTCCCTGAGGAAAGATAATTATGGGATTAGAAGAAATTATGAACCAACATTGGTAACTACAGATATAGGTTTGTTGTAAATTCATTATACATCTTTTTATCTTTAATGTCTAGGTCAAAGGTATGCTAGATACCCTCTGAATACCATTTAAAAGCAAATTTATTAAAGTGGTTTAGGACAAGTCCATAATATAATGTTTTTTTCCCAAGGCCAATAAGCAAAGCAGGGCAATTATAATTGCAGTGATGACTTATAGATGGCTAACAAATTGAAATCAATATTAGTTGTGAGACGAAAATTCTCTGTTCTCAACCAAAATAGTATAATGAATAATATTTTAACCTCTACTTGGAAGAAATTTATGAAAACGGGTCTCATCAAAGACAAATCAACAAAGAAACTGTTGTATCTTTCAGGAGCAAATGGGCAACAGGGAAAATAGATGGCCATGTGGAAGTGTGTAATTATCTATTCTAGCTATCTTAAAACTTTAATAGATAAGCACTTAAATGTCGTTTAGAAAACAGGTAGCTCAATTGCTTGGCCACTTGTTCACCTGATCTATCATATTTTATTGGGGCATATTAAAGACTTTGTTGAGGCAACAAAATTATTTCAAGATGGAATTCAAGGCACTGAAAGAATGAACTGAGCATCTGAGCCATGTTGTAATGAATGGATCGTGGTCATTCTGAGATGTATTCTAGATATATATTCTAGTCCTAAAAGCATTCATGAATTTGCTTTCAAATGCCATTGGTATATGCTTTGTCTCTCACACCCACAATTTAAGCGTTGAAAGTTAAAAAAGAAGGACTTGAGGAACACCAACATCCTTTATTTGTTGAAAGACTAAAACGCTTTTAGTCTTCTCATGGTTAAGTCATGGTGATGGCTTCATTTTCATTACATTTCCATAAACCTTTCTTTACAGTTGTTGTATTGCCTCCTCATATTTATTCCTCAACCTGGTGAAATTCTATGTGTGAATGAACGTCATAGTTCATGGGCTTCATGGAAATGGAAAGTTCTTTCAGAGGAAAATTTCAAACTAAACTCTTGATAGGAACATTTAAGACAAAAAGTGGTGTATTGATCATTCTAGTAGAAAGAGCAAGTGTCTTTCAAGAATCTTCACAGGCCCTTTTGTTCAGTCCCTTCATGTCCAATGATTTCATAGTGGGTGATTATATACACCATCAATACCCCTAGTGTTTATTATTTACAAATTGTGAGCCACTGGTGAACCATTATCAGCAATATTTGACATTTTTCTAATGCTTATGAATTACAAGCATGTTTTAACAAATGATTTTCACATTTGAGTCCCCTTACAACTCTGAGAAGCATATATGATTAATCCCATTTTACAGAGGGGAAAGCCTGGGTTAGGAAACAGTGAATATATCTTTAACTCAGGTTTGCTGATTAAATTTCCCCAATACCATTAGCCTGACTGATAAAATATTTTCCCTTTCACTGATCCTTCTATATTTCTTATTTAGGGATAGAGAGCAGGAGTTGGCAAACTTTCTGTAAAGGGTCAGAAAGTAAAAATAGGCTTTGTTGGCCATAGGGCTGCAACTCTGTCCCAACTACTCACTCCTGCCACTGTAGTGAGAGAGCAGCCATGATGGATACTTAAGGTGAATGGGTGTGTCTCTGTTCTGATAAAACTTTATTTGCAAAACCAGGCTTGCCAGATTTCAATGATGGGCTTTAGTTTGCTGACAGTTAGTCTAGGGTAATGAATTTTATAAGGAGAGAGTGAAAGAGATGATGTATGTAACCTGGGCATATTTAAGTATTCAAACTCCTCACACGCCTCACTTATGTTTTTGTATTGAAACTCCTTACACATTTTTACTGCAGATTTCATGGAAGGATTACATTGCACACCACATCATGAAACTCCTACTCTCCTATTTCTTCTATTTCTCCACAGCAACTGTTACTTCTTTCTCAGGATCTATTCTCACCTCACACCCTTTTTTCTGAAGTCTCTCTTGCCCCCCTCTGCTGTTTGAGCTCCTCACCTTACACCTTCCATATGGTTCTTTCTGTCTCTTTTCTTAATACAGAGTAACTTAACTATCACCTTCCTGATTTGCATTCCTACCCGTTATCTTTTCTCTGCACAGAGGGGAATCTTGGGAATCGCTCCTTTGCTGGTAGGAGAAAGGGTGATTATTAATGTCACTATTTTTCCTGCTAAATATATGTAAAATGCTTACCCTAGCGCTTGGCACATAGTGAATGTTTAGGCAGTAGGTACCAGGTAGAGCTTTGGAGGGAGGCTGTAAAGTACTATGCAAATGTAAGCCATGGTCTGTTGTCAGGGCGATTAAGACTATGGAAACCTTTACACAGCCCATAGAGCTCAAGAAAACTTGGGTTTAGGATTTACTGAGTGGCTTTCAGGGTCACTCGAGGGGTTCTGAGTACAATTTACACTTCTAGATTGTGCTAGCTTCCCCAAAGAAAAGATTTGCTGGTTTTACATTAATTGAAACTCTAAAGTATTTTTGCTTGAAGACTTTGTGACTTGAAGAAAAAAATCTTCCAAGTTGACAAAAGATACTCAATAGGACCTGCATTATGGAACTACATTTTTGCATTCACAATGAATAAACATCAAATGTGTTTGCAGCATGACAGTCATTTTTCAGAACAAGACTTTGTGGATAGCACTGAAAAATCTGATGTTAAAATTTCATCCTGTTTTTTATAGCACTATCTTATGATAAAATTATCACAATATTTTAAAGCAAATTGTCATGTGCAATGAATACCACATTGTAAGTCACTTTTACACATTTTTCAATCATTTTCAAAGCATTCCCCTATTCTTTCACTCATTCACTCAAGCAAATGTTTTTCAATTGCCTATTATATGTGAGGTGCCAAATAGTGAGACATTGTTTATGCTCTTCAGAAGTACAGTCCACTGGAGAGACATTCATGTTTGAAAACAGTCTTTAATAGTGGTGTCTACAACTGGGTCCTATGATTTAGAATAGTTACAGCTCTTGTAACGGTGAGGGTGCCAGGTATTCAATGAGGGCTTCATTGTTTCAAAACAATTTTGAGGTGTCTTTTACAGAGTATAACAAGGTAAAAATTAAGTAGTAAAAAAACTGGGAGTAAGGAAAAATAGGGGAAGGAAAAGACTGTTGATCTAAACGTAAGATTAGTGAACAAAATGCATATCATAAGTTATGTACTGTATTAGAGTTGAATTATGAATTTGGCTCTGAGCTTCCTACCAGCTAAAGCAAAGAGGGAAAATGTGGTCTTTTCCAAGGTCAAAATATCTGTAAAACAAAAGAGATTATTTCCCATGAACACCTGAGAAAAATGTATCCAGTGGGTTTTCCTAATTGAACCTCATCCTCACTGTCCAAATGTCTCATTTGTCTCATCTTATACCTTTCTTCAAATAGGCCAGTGAGGGTAATGTGAAAGCCGAGGTCAGCAAAAACACTTGATTTGCCAGTGCAATGTCTCCTGCTTGATTCTCATTTTCTGCTTATTCCAAAGATTAGGTTTGTAGTATCTAGAGGAATCAATACTCTGATTATTTTTCATGAAATCCTCCATGTCTCTTACTTCTCTCAACTGAGCTTTTGTGAGTAAAGGGCATCAGAAAATTTGAGTTTATACTGAGTAAATCTGAAAGAGACTGCTGTAAACTAGCAGAGAATGAGTAATCTTTAGTTGGAAAAACTGACATGCCTTTCATCTCTGCTTATGGCCTGATGTATGTACCCCGTTCCCGCCCCCCACCCCCCACCCCGCCACTCAATTCATATGTTGAAACCCTAAGCCCCACAGAGTATTTGAAGATGAGGACTTTGGGAGGTTATGAGGGTGAACTCCTCATGATGGGATTAGTGCTTTTATAAGAAGAGACAGGGAGAGCTTGGTTCTCCCTCTCCCTCCCCCGCGCCTCCATTTCCTCCCCATCCTTTGCAGTGGAGGATACATCACGAAGCCAGCTGTCTACAAGCAGGAAGCAGGCTCTCACCAGACATTGAATCTGATCTTGGCTTCCCAGCCTCCATAACTACAAGAAATGAATGTTTGTGTTTAAGCCACCCAGTCTATGATATTTTTGTTCTAGCACCCCAAACTAATGAAGACACCCTCTTATCTAACAATTCTGTGGTAAAGAGTGAAAGAGATCATGAGGAAATAAAGGTCAGAAATAGAGAAACAGAAAGTTACAACTCTAGCATATCTTGGAGCATAGAATTTTTTTTTGCTTTGCTACATCTGTATCTAAACATGTGTCTTCCAGGTCTCAGTTACTCTGAATAATACATCTAGAGCAGTAATATAACCCCTTTTAAGGGACGGAAGAGGATAGGTTAACATTAGGTATACTGACTTGGCGATAATGCAAAATATGATTTTTTTCTTGAGTGTATAATATTGTGTAAAATATGAATTGCAGGAATCAGTATTATGTAAAGTAATATTGTACTTTCCTTCAATTTAGGAATTAAAGAACACTATGAATAGCATAGAGTTAACTTCTTATAAAGCTTCATAATAAAATTTTTCTAGAACTCATCAAAAGTGAGAAGTCTTGAGGTACCATATAGGTATAATTTGTAGCTATAATTCACTAATAGTTTTGAAATTTTGTTTTTCTTATAAAATTCGTCTTTGTTCACTGGAGAAAATTCAAATCATAGAAAAATATAAAGAAGATAACAAATACCACCTTAATAGTTCCACCTGGATTATACACTGATGAAATTACACTATATTTAAAACTAATTTTTTTCTACACATACAT
Organism: Rhinolophus ferrumequinum; assembly: GCF_004115265.2. NCBI lineage: Eukaryota > Metazoa > Chordata > Mammalia > Chiroptera > Rhinolophidae > Rhinolophus > Rhinolophus ferrumequinum. The sequence goes on along the minus strand of NC_046300.1, from coordinate 29,197,045 downwards.
ATTTACATAACTGTGATTCTATTTAATTCATTTGACATTATATTGCAATAATTTTGTCCTGTAAACAGTCCCTTGTAAACATCATTTTTGGTGACTGTGTAATATTCTACTGGATAAGTGCCTCATAATTACATAGCCACATTCTATTGTGAGTTCCTTGACCTTAGGGAATTTGTGGGACAAACAGTGGTAAATCACTTTGAATCTTGCCCCTTCTCTCTGAAATTTTGGCAAGCATGACCGCTGTCTCAGTCCTCATGATTGAGGCGCCCTCACATTTTGGAATGCCTTCCTAAAAATTTTCTGAGTTCCCCTTTAATGCCTGGGACCAACCCAGGCCAGCAGTCGGGCTAGCTCCATTGGCTGCAACCTGGGCAGTCACACACAGCCCCATGCTCAGAACGGTCTTTGGGCTTAATACTCTGTTGTCACTGCCTTGAAATTTTAAATCATTTTTAGACAAGGTGTTCTACCTTTTCATTTTGCACTGGGCCCTGCAAATTATACAGCCAAACCCAAGGGCAGTGCCATCCAGGCTGGATGCTCTGGGTCCAGGGCAGAACATGATTTCCAGGGCTCTCTCTGACCCTCTAACTACCACGTGGAGTTGACCAGATGCCCTGAAGAGCTCTTGGACTTGTGCCTAAAGGGTGTTCTGGGGGCTCAGTTCCAGGAGGGCAGCCTGGCAAAAAGATTGCTCACACTGGAGAGTACAGCATGTGTTTTGCAGGATCAAATGGTGCTGGCATACTAATTCTGGGTGACTCAAATTGCTTATATAGTCAGGGGCTCCACATACCCCAGGCATGGTCCTATTTTGGCCAGAGCACAAAGCACTACCCCGCTTCAACATTCTATTCTGCTACCCACATTCCCAATCTCTTTGTCCTTCTCTCAGCTCTTGTCTTGGCACAATCTGTTTTGATTTTTAGCACAAGCTGATATCAGAGGGGTGTCAAGGATGGCGATAACAAGGGCAGTGAGGACCTCGTTGTTGGGGACTGTCCCAAACAGTAAGGACCTAGGTTGGAGCAGCAGTCCCCACAAGGCTTGAAGAACATTAACAAGGGGCCTGCTCTAAGTCAGGACTTATTTATTAACTCTTAGTTAATTTCTCCATGTTATATTCAGAAGCTGAAATGCCCACAATTGCTGGGATGAATGGAAAAGTCACAACATATGGCAAGAGTGATGAATCTTAGGAAGCTTAAAGTTTTGCTTTTCTGAGGCCCCTCAGCTGAGAAATCTCTAGTTCCTTCATTCTTTCCAGTTGAGGATCAGCTTGGTTCAGCTCACCTCTTGTGAAGGTTTGGACTGTGGTCTTGCTGATGCCAGCTGCCCTAGGGGCCTTGAGCTGGGCACTCTGTGTGTTTGGTGGGGGTTGGAGAAAGGGGGTGTAGCACAGCTGTCCTGGAGAGCATGCTAATGCCTAGAGGTCCAGTTTTTATTCCTGACCTGTGCTTGGCATCTGAGTCCCACTGTACTAATTCTGGGCTCCTAATCCTAGGTTTTACTGTTATCTTCTATTTCCTTGACTTTGGTTCCTTGCCATTCCCGGAAGGAGAAACATATTCAAGGAGCATTTCCACATCAGAAGAGTGAAGCATGGCTTCATGGAGATGCTGATTGCATGCCCTTATGATTAGACACAGCAGAAAACTCGTAAGGTCATAGCTATTTATGAAGCCATACTTCATTCATTCATTCATTCATTCACTAAACATTTATTGAACCCTACTACTTCCCTGGCACTATGATGGGGGCTAGAAAAAGAAACAAGCACATTTTTGTTTTGCCTTTATGGGGCTCACGAAACAAGTTTGAGAAAGCAAAATTACAAGGCAATCTGAGAAGTGTAAGTTAGAGACATGAATCAAAGGGCTGTGGGAGACATAAATGTGAAATAAGCTATTTGTTTTCCTTAGAAGGGGGCAAGAGGAGTCATGCAAGTCCTCTTTGAGCTGGGCTTGAAGGAGGAGTAAAGGTGTGACAGTTAGGATGGAACCATACGACTAGTTCTGGCCAAAGGGTTTTGAATAGAAGTGACAAGCTTCCAGGCAAAAAAAGTGTGTCTCATCCATTTTTCTCTTTCCCTTTGGCAGGGTCTGTGAAAACTGTGTGTGGTAACTGTAGAAGCCCAAGATAGAATCCCAACCATGTTGATCTTTGCACAGGTGACACAATCTCTGTTGTGTGAAGTTAATGAGATTTAGGGTTACATGTAAGAATAGTTTAGCTAATCCTGTTATGACTAATTTAAGGAGTTTTCCAAGCATATACAGTGACATTTCCGAATGAGAGAAAAGCAAGTGAAAATTCACGGAGGCATTTCCTGAAAAAAAGAAGCCGGTTTATTTTCCTATCAGTTCCTTTCCATCTTGGCTAAAGGCTAGCTGTTCCTGGAAGAAACAATAACTCTCTGCACTTCCAGACTACTTTATGCACAGGCTAAACGTGCTTCTGTGGAAGCAGGAAGCTCACAGGCAGAGAATTGAAAGTTCTTTTCGTAGAAAACTAAAGGAGTATGTGGAAATGGTGAATGCTGAAGGGATTGGGTAGGACACTGACAACATTTTACAGCTGAGAGTTGGAGGTATTAAAGGCTATTTGCCTGCCTCTTAGTAATCCCTGGAGTAGATATCTAGCCCCAGTCACCTATGGCTATCTTTAGAATGTGGGGTACTTGGACCCCTCTTTGTCTTTGTGGCCTGTTCTCAATTCTGAACAACAGAAAAAGTCTCACTCAACATCTCATTACTCTGTTTGCAAGCTTTTTTGTGCAAGACATTGGGGCCCAAAGAATCTATGCCTTGTCTTTCAAATAATTAATGGAAGAGCCAGGATTAAAATACTGATTTACTGACTTGAAGTTCAGTAAATTTTCACTCTCATTATTTGTTTCATATTTTCTTTTGTAGTTGTTGTTTGCTTTTTCTCTTTTGTCCTCTTTCTTAGCATCCTGATAGCCAGGTCAGTCCATTTCTTTAAAGAGAATTAAGGAAATGCATATAGTGATTACTTTCTTGAGGTAAGAGTCAGACTGCTTCTGGTCAAATCCTTGTGCCTATCTGTACCTCCCACCCCATTGCTATTTACTAGTTGTGTGAACTTGGGCAAGCCATTCTTTCTCAAGCCTTAGTGTACTGATCTGAAAATGGGATAATAATAGCAGCTGTGAAGAATACATGAGATGAAATGAGATGGGACATGTAATACACTTCGCAGAGTGTCTGGCTTAGAGCAACTTCTCAGTGAGTTCTGTCCATTGGTGTGAATCTGGTTTTCAGGCTCAAGCTTAAGCAACATTATGAAGAAAGCAAAATCAATCTCTGTTATATTTTGTTTTTATTGTTCCTTTTTATCATAAGTCCATCCTCCCTTCTTGGTGTGCCTCATGGGTGATCCACATCCAAGTTTTGTCCATTGAGAATCCTCTGCCTTCTTACTTCTACAAATCAAACCTTCTGGCATTAGGCTTCTCTTTCCAACAAAATGTACTTCTCATCCTCAAATCCCCAACAGCAGCTCAATTTTCTGAAAATGATTTTTTCCCCCTAACATGAGGGTAAACAAATTAGTTTCAGATAATCTCAGATATATTTTAAGAGAGGTGTTTTGGAGGCAACACTCTTTACGTCCCCATATCTTCCCAATGTATACTATAAATCACAAAGGAAATCAAATGGTAAGAATTTATATCAGGATAAGTAGACTGGTCGGCTAAACCTTCACAATACATTTAGGCTCACTTGGGAGTCTTGTACTGAAAGCAGAAAAAGGCTCATGGAAACATGTAAACAGAAGCACTAGGCTGGCCAGCTTTGCCTTGGCCTTGAAAAGAAATAGTCGCATCCGCTCCAATCAGATTTGAGCTGATTGGCGTGAAACTTCGTAGAAATTTTAGGAAAGTTGAGGCCACTTAGTTTTAGCTTCTTACATACGAATTGTGTAGCCTGAGCAGAGATAAATATATTTTGGCAATTATAAAAGTTCTACATCAGGGTATAGATGAAGATGTAACTCCGGTGATTTGTGATTCCATCACCAGCCCCTCAAGCTGTTTCTAGCCTCTTATTTATAGCTTTCCTGGGCCGTATATCTTATAAATACAAAACAAATGAAGTAGTGCAAATGAAAAAGCAGCTTTCCTTATGGCCTATTTACATCTCCTTGCTTATCAACAGGGTAAAAAAAGGCACAGACTCCTGATCTGTGGAGGGCTTTTAACAACATGGGAAAAGTGTATTGGTGAGCAGAGAAGGCTGAAGAGGTTGAGAGAGACACTTGTGGCCTTTGAGCTTTTCAAATGAGGAAAATTCTGAAGGTTGTGGGTAGTTACCTTTGATTTCATAGTTTGGGAGAAACTTGATGTTTTTTACAGGATGTTTTTTGAGGCTCTCATGAGTTTCCATAATGTAAGATACCTAATGGGTAGATGGAATTTTTGGTCCCAAATCTTTATCTTCCCTAGATTCACACCATTTCCATGGATTTGTCATGGGTGGAGTGCTTTTCCCCATCCCTTGAATTTCCACTTGGCCATGTGATTTTGCTTTGGCTAATGGCATAAGGGCAGAAATGACTGTGATCAGTTCTGAGCCTAGGCCTGAGAAGGTCTTGTACATTTTCATTTGCTCTCATGTGCCTATCCCATCACCCCGAGAACATGACCTGATATCTCACTCACTGGTCTAAGGAGAAAGACAGACATATGTGCCACAGCCAGGAGAGCTAGGCTTGAGGAGGAAGGGCGAGGAGATTGAGAAAAGATGCAGAGACAGGAAAGCTGGGATTGGGAGGTCCACCATCCACGGATGGCAGAGCAGTGGCACAGTCTTTATTGCACACACAGTTTTTATACAGTCTTAGAATAATTATCTATACAAGTGTTATCTAAACAAGTGTTAGCAGAACAACCAGGTATTATTAGAACATTTTGTTTTGTGTATTGGCCAGTTTGTATGTCTGTGACTGCATTAGTGTTACCTTGTTCTTTCTGGGAAGATGTTGAGGCGAGGCTTCCCATGGGAATGACCTTGCAGGCTGCAAGGCCCTTGTCAGCTCATAGCCCACTCCCCACAATATGAGTATAGAGTACAGTAGAGCTGCTTAGATGAAGTTTATGAAATTTATAAAGTTTACTGTATATGTGACAAGAGTCCAGAAACATAAAGCAGACCCTGTATGTGATCTTATCTTACTTAACCCTAAATCTCAACAGATTACCACAACAGAGTTTTCTCCCCATGCAAAGATCAGAGTGGGTTGGGCATCTTTACTGGGTGGCTATCTTCCATGTAGTGATCCAAGGATTCTATCTTGAGGCTCTAAATTTCATCATCCACAAACTCTGCCAAAGGGAAAGAGAGAAATGGATGAGACACATTGGCTTTTAATTATCTTTGCCTGGAAGCTTGTCACTTCCATTGAAAACCTATATGGCTCCAACCTAACTGCAAAGGAGGCTGGGAATAGTCAGAATGCATATTTCGTAAGCACTAACTGCTTCTGTTATACATTTACTCCCTTTTCAAGTCCCAGCTCAAAGAGAACCTCCTCTATGAAAACTTGCAGAGGACCTCCAAGGAGAACAAATTGCTTCATCCTCCTTTATGATTCCACAGTGCTTTAATATACATCCTGATGGCCAATATCAAGGCCCAAATGCTTTAAATTTGAGCCTTATTACGTTTTAAAATGAGTACCTTGGTCTTTGTAGGGCATTGTGGAGAGCAGGATGTAAGCTGATAAGGTCTTTGCAGCCTGCGAGGTCATCCAGGGAGGCCTCGCCTCAGCATCTTACCCCAGAAAGAACAAGATAACACAAATACACCCGCAGGGCATAAAACCTTACCAATACTCAGTACAGAGAGTTTCGTGCCTAGCCCTCCTAATAAAAATAAGAGTCTGTGAGACTGATCCTTTCAGGGATTTTTTCTTCACCTTTGTGCTTACACCTTATATCTCTGTTTGGCCCCAAAAAGATGGCTGGTTAGTCAATGACGGGTAAGATTCCTCAAGGAAGGAACAACCTAAGGCAGGCACAGCCACATAGGGGCCATCTAGAGAACTCGACCCCAAAAAGATGGCTGGTTAGTCAATGACGGGTAAGATTCCTCAAGGAAGGAACAACCTAAGACAGACACAGCCGCATAGGGGCCATCTAGAGAACTCGACCTCAAAAAGATGGCTGGTAGTCAATGACGGGTAAGATTCCTTAAGGAAGGAACAACCTAAGACAGGCACAGTCACATAGGGGTCATCTAAATACTCACGGGGTTGATAGAGGTGGGCATAAATCCCCACCTCCCCCCAGATGAGGAGAGCTTCTGCTTCTGTGGCTATATTCCTCCCCTCTACCTACTTGGAAAGTAATTCTTGATGTAATAACATCAGTTCTCCATCTATTCTTTTCAGTAAGTTACAACATAAAGGTTTTGTCCCCTGGAAGTGTACATGCAACAATAACTACTACATTCATGACACTTTTGACAAGGGTGATTGGTTTAAATCTATTTTCTGATATGATATACGAGACTCATAGACCACAGCTTAAACCAAAAAGAGAAGGGGGAGATGTGGAGAGCAGGATATATGCCGACAAGGACCTTACAGCCTGCAAGGTCATTCAAGGGAGAAGTTGCTTCAACATTTCCCCCCAGAAAGAACAAAATAACACATATACAGTCACAGACATACAAACTGGCATATTCACAGAACAGTATGTTCTTCTAATACTTGCTTGTTCTACTAATACTAGCTTGTATAGGAAATTGTTCTAAAACTGTATAAAAACTGTGTGAGAAATAAAAACTGCCACTGCTCTGCCATCCGTGGGATCAGTGGACCTCCTGATCCCAGTTTTCCTGTCTCTGTGTCTTTCTTAATCTCCCATCCTTCCCCCTCAGGCCTCGCCCTCCTCGCCATGCAGGATGCAACAGGGCACATCTGTTATTTCTGCTTGTTCAACATCCATTCTCCTCCTTTCCTTTGGAGAATATCCCTCCTCTGCCTTTAGTCCATGGCTTTGGGAGGGGCTGACCCACCTCTCAGCAAAAAGGTAGTAAATGTGGCCGATCAATATATCCCATTCCCTGGATACTGTGTTTGGTGCCAGGATGAGCAGGTGACTTAAATTGGTCTGACGGGACTCAATGCCAGGACTTGGTTAGCATTTTTGGGAAAGATAAGGTCTCTTTCCACTTGAACTAACAGCTATAAGCACAATGGGAGCTGGGGTTGTCTGAGGTCCCTAGTGGAGAAGGCCTGCTTGAGAATGTCAACAGAGAGGAAAATGGACTGAAAGAGACAGAACCAGAAATAAAAATAAAGATAGAGATAAAGGAAAGGAAAAGAAAGAAAGAAAGGAAGAAAGAAAAAAAGGAAGGAAGGAAGAAAGAAAGAAAGAAGAAGAAATCTGCTAATATGATTTGAGCCATTTGAGGTGGGTTAACTGTCTGAAACCATTCTTTCTTGAACTTTTCAATGAAGTAACTAAATTTTATTTTATTTTAGCTTAAACCAATTTGAGCAGGATTTTCTCTCACATATAACCAAAAGTTTTCTGAATTTGAAAATAGTTGAAACTATAACATCCTAAAATGCCAAAATCTATCAGGATGGGTGGGTAAAATAGGCGCACAAGACATTTTCCTCACTGTTAGAGAAATGGGGTCCATTCAGTAATGACTGTCCTTTGACATTCTACTTCAAGCTGGGTTGAACATGGAAAAATTTCATCTTGCTTTCTTGTGCCATCTTTCCTTTTATTGCTTTTCCCTCCACTTCTTGATTACGTATTTTGTTAGTCATGACTATGTTCTTTATTCTTCAAGACCACACCTAACCCTACGCCCTCCACCTAACCCTGGATTCCTCCAATTCATGCCTGGTTACTATCAGCCATTGAATCCTATATTTGTTGGGATTTCAGGGAAGTCCTAAACTCTCTTCACTTAATCTTGCTTTGACTCATTAGTAAACCAGAAAACTTCATAGTCATACTGCAAGAAGGCACTGGGGATTAATTCATCATGTAGCATCTTCCGTGTGTGGATTATTATTACTTCACAAAACAGCAAAAGTTCACTTACTCTCTCTGAAGCTGTTTGCCCATGTCTGAATAGGGATAATAATGTTTACTTACTAAAATTGTTATGATAAAAATGGGATTAGCTATATAGAGTGAGCCACCAAAAGTCTGGTGCATCACAGATGCTAACCTTTCATTACATTAGTACTCTAACCTTTCTGGTGAATGTGCCTTCTATTTTTCCTCCTCCACTGTGATGGTGAAACAGTCTAAAAATATTTCATCTTTGAATGTTGTTAGAGTGATGTGTTTTCATCGTCTCTGTCTTCTTCTTTTACTTGAATTCAGGTTAAGAATTCTTGAATTTTCAAAGACTTACTCATTTCATGCATGGAGGTTTGAGAATATGGCATTTCCCCCTTCCTTCAGTATATGTGCCATTGGTTGTCTGCCACAGAAATGAAAAGCAATGAGAATCTCGAGTCTTGGCTACTCTCTGACACATTATTCTTTTCCTGTACTACCTTCAACCATTGTCTTATGTTGGTGGCTCCAGCAGTTTCTATGTGATCTACAAAATATTAGCTCTATGAACTATTTATAGGTGCCAGGAGATCCAAAAAGATTCCACAACTGAATAAATTTGTAACTTGGTTTAAACCAAGTATGTCAGTCTTCCACAGGACTTCCTAGAATCCTCATGCTAATATATATTATGACTCTCCGAGGGAGGTAGGAGAGATATGGCATGCAATATTTCTCAAACTCACTTGGCCATGGTCATACACAAAGCGATGAGCCTCTCATGGAACAAATATTCCAGAGAACACATTTAGGGAAATGCCAACCTAGTGTTTTTGTTAGATTTCTCAAATGCTGTTCTCTTCTTTGTTCTAGGAATGTCATATTTTTCTATACTCTTTCTGAGTTGTCTTGTCTCTTTTGTGCTTACTCCTCTATCTTTGTTCAGTTCCTGCTGGGTAAATATAGTCATAGGCTGAATGATAAAACACAGTGATTAGTCGACCAAGGAGAAGACTGAATAGTCACACCAGTGTGTGGTGATAAATGTTTGCAATATTTTGAATTCACCTTTGCTGCTTGTCTTTAGCTGATAAAGTGAATGAGTGAAGGTTATGTTGTCTCCATTCTTCTCTAGGACTTTCCTTCTGATGGGAACAGGAGAGGCTTAGTGGGGTCTTATGTATAAAGAACACCTTTTGGGGAAATGGTCCAATTTTTCATCGTAAGGGCATGCATCAAAATATATTAGCCTGTAGTCATTTGCTTTTTATGGCTTATCTGTTTCTAATTTGCTTACAAAAACTGGGGTGGATAATGTAGACCAGACCAAAGGTAGAATTTTCATGTACACAACCACCAATACATTGATTGAAGAAATAATCATTTATTCATTTATGCTTTTCATCTCTCTAAAGTACAGCATATCATTAATTAATTATAGCAAAGACTCCCCCCCTTTTTTTGTTTTCCTTTTCATTGTAATCCAGATAAAGTTTTTATAAAATGGAATTCGTGCACATCACACCTTGTAGCTAATTTGTAAAACACTGTTCCCTCTGGATTACTATATATCTGAGTTAAATTAGGAGGTCAGAATTAATGTGTCTGCTTTTCTTTTTCTTTCTTTGGTCTTTGAAGTGTTCTTTCTGATAAAAAGAACATGAGTTTTTTTTTTTTTTTAACATCTCATCTTCTTAGTATTACTTAGTCTAATAAGAACGAACACAACCTACTTACTGTTTTCTTTGTAAAATGGCATCACCTCTGTGGTATATAACCATAGGCAACATGTAAATAAGGTACATCTTTCCCTTGATTGCTTTTATCATTTACATAGGATTTAATTCTAAAGTTCTCCATTTATGGTATCAGGTTGTTATTAGCCATTTGGGGGATGCAATAAAGTAAAAGAACGTAAAAGTCGACTAGCTCATTTTTAATGGGAGTTAAATAAGGCATGTATAGAATTTCTCTTTTATGGAACTCACATTTTATAATCCTTAGGCCCTTTACATTACATTTAGAGTGATTTACATATAAACTTATATATACACTGGGGACATGTTTATCAGAAATGCCTTTATAGGTAAACATTTAAAAAAACATATCTGTGCTTCTCCCTTAGAAACTCTGATTTAGTAGTTCTGGGTTGGGACACCAGCATCTACATTTTTAAAGCCCCTTGGGTTTTACTATTGCACACCAATTGAGAAGTACTGGTTCAGAATGTTCAGTTCGGAAGTAATTTCTTGTGTGAGAAGGCTCATTGCGTGGCTGACAGGACAGACGTACAGAGATGAAAGGATTTTTGTGGAAACCACACAGCAATGCCTTGGGGGTGCCAGCAATCGGCATGAATTATTTTCTTTTCGGCACTCTCTTTTTCAACTCACGTAAATGACCAGTGGAGTATGTAGGCTAGGGCTATAGTTATTTTTAACTGAGTTGCAAAAGAGCGTAATTCAAGCTTTGCCACCCAGTTATGCCTCTTCTAGAAAAAAATAGGTCCAAATTGGCTGGCACAGAGAACATGTGTATTGAAACTCTGATGGGAACCCTTACTTTTTTCTAATTTGGTGTAGTTTTAGGTTTGTTTTGGTTTAAGTGGGCCAGTCTGCCTAAACAGAATATTTGGGCATGAATGGTTACAACTTGTCAAAATTTCCTCTTCACTCTGCTCCCTTCACCAACTCATACCTCCATCCTCATAGTAGTATAAAAACACAACGAAAAGCTATGGATAACAAAGGCAGTGCATTTCAGAGGTTAGAATTCTGACTGAATCAGATCAGTTTCTCACATTCTTTGCCTACAAAACAGGATGTAAAAGTCAACATGGGTCTCTACTGTGCAAGTTCCATTTTCATGGTAGTTACAGAATATAATCTTGACAGATGGGACTGACTCCATAATGGTATGTGTAGAGGTGGCATAAAGGTGTCTTTTCTGGTGGTGAAATGTAGCTTTATGAGCAAGGACAAGCAGTAGGTTTTCCCCAGAACTTTCATACCTTGTCATGCTGAACAATTACTCTTAACCATATGTGGTTAAGAAAAGCATGCTTCAGTGGGACGTAAGCATGACATCCCTTCCTTCATTTCCACAAATGAGAAGCAGATGCCTATATTCTCTGGGTAAGATTCAGGCCTTAATAACATTGCCATTCATTGGGCCCATTAATTGTTGCTGACAGTAGTAATAATAATAGTTATAATCATAGTAAACTTTAATTGAGTGTTTAACATGTGCCAGCCACTAATGTTTTATGTGGATTGTTTTATGCAATCCTCACAAATCCCCATGTAGAAGGGTAGTGAGTATTTTTTTGTGAGAGGCCACGCAAGTTCCCTCTCCCTTCCTATTAATAATTGTACCGTGTTTCCCGGAAAATAAGACTATCAGCTTATTTGAAAATAAGAAAATAAGAGCTGGACAATCAGCTCCAAAAGCGTCTTTTGGAACAAAAATTAATATAAGACCTGGTATTATATTTTATATTTTATATTTATATTTACATTTATATTCATATTTATATGGCCCTGTCTTATATTATAGTAAAATAAGACTGTGTCTTATATTAATTTTTGCTCCAAAAGATGTGTTAGAGCTGATTGTCCGGCTAGATCTTATTTTCAGGGAAACACAGTACTCAGATTTTTATTTCCTCTCCAAGGATATGCCTGTGCTTTGGGGTCAACAGATCCCATCCCCATGTTCAGAATGAGTTCTGATAGACTTAAGCCAATCAGCAAATTCTATTCCCCTGTCTACAGTGATTAGTTCAGGAATGATCATGTGACCTAGTTTGGACCAATTAGATCACAGCAGAAATTTTCAAGGAGATCCTGGGTCTTCTGTAGAAATACCTGGAGAGACATTTTCCTCCTGTTAAACATGAATGTGGAAAAATAGAAGCTGTCTAGAGAAGTCAGCTTTGGGTAAAATCAGCATCAAAGAAGTTGTTAAAAAAAAAAAAACAGAAAGAAATTAGAACTTTCTTGATTTCACTGAGCAGTGAGGTGAAGCTTAAATTAAAGTCTACTCTATTTTTAGATATATTAGCCAATAACTCTACTTCATCATTTAAGTTGAATTGGGTCTTCTGCACCTGGCAACCAAAGGATTCCAAACAGGTTCTGGTATTAAAATCTTTGTTTTACCAGTAAAGAAATGGGCTGAGAGAGTTTGAATACTTTCCCAATTTAATTGAAAAAAAATACGTGGGGGTCAGGGACTTGAATCCCGGTGGTTTAATTCTAAAAATCCACGAACATACCTGATACCCTGAGAAGGTGGAAGATAATGCTATTGTTAAGGGTAGAGTCCTAGAAAATAATGTTTTCCTTCTGTTTCTTACTCCAGGTGGAATGTATGTTTAACTTGTAAAGAATATCTAAGAAATTTATTTGAAATCTTGAACTGTGTACCTTGAGTTCAATATAACATTCTATGTCTAGATTCTAAGGTGACTATAGGAGCTAAAATTTCTTATTAGAGAAATCACTATAAATAACCTTCTTATTAACTCATCATTTTATTAACTCAACCTTGTTATTAACTCATGCAATATTTAACATTTGGAATAGGATTGGATTTAAGTTTATTGAGAAATATGATTATGTTTTTAATCACTTGGGAAGTTTGTAAAAATACACATTCTTGAGCTTGAGGAGAGTCTGTTTGAAGTGAGATCCCAGGTAATTATGATGCACAATTGCATATGACAGCCTCTGATTTTGTCTGTGACTATATATATATATAAAGGGAAACTACATGTAGTTATTCAGAGATTCACTGAACAAAGATCAAGTAATTGATCAAAAATAAGGTCTAGAGAGAGGTAGCCAATTTCTACTAGATAAGAAATATGAAGACTTATAAACCAAGGTAACAGTTGGAAGACAGACCATTTCAAAAGCATTGGTAGACCCTTACTTAGGACAGTGTGATTTTTCTTTTTCTTCTCTTCTCCTTTCTCTTCCCACTTAGATTAAAAGAAAAAAGAAACAAAGAGGCTGGGAAATATATACAGGCTCCTTCCTCCAATAACTTGGTAATTTTTTAGTGGTCAATTAGAAATTTATCTCATGAAAGAAACCAAAATCTATGTGGAAGACTTTTGATGTAAACCTGTCCTAAAATCTTGACTCACTAGAGCCATTGACAAACCCTAGACAGTACTTTTCAAATTCTAATGTACATTTGAGTCACCTTGAAAAGCTTGTTAAAATTACATATTCCATCCTCTTCCCACATCTTCTGAGTCAGAATAACTGGAACAAGGACCTGGTAATCCCTATTTAGCTCCCTCCCCTCTTCACTCCTACTCCATCATGGCGACTCTAATGCTGATCATCTAGGCACCATACTTTGTGAAAAACTGCCCTAAGAGATATCTCAAAATTGGAGACCATCAGTTATTAATCATTATTTAGATAATGAATTATGCCTAGGAATGGCCTTTACATGGCGTTCTAAATTTTGTATTATTTTAGGTATAGCAATCAGTAATAAGTAATTGTTGAAAATGATTGTTTAATAAATGATTCAGTTTTTTAAAGTTAGGAGTAATACAGTGGTCAAGAATGAATTAGTAGCTCCGGTGTGTCAATGAATGGGACTCATGACTGCTCAAAGCATGAAGCTGTGGCTTGAGCACTTGGGAGCACTTTAGCTGGAAAAAGGAAAATTAGTGCCTAGAAGGAAAGACTTCTCAGAGTGTTACTCTTACCAAATCTTCTCAAGGTGATGGTAAACCTTGAGACCTTTGCCTAGCTACTGCACACCAAAAAGATTCTCATTTTCTCTTATCAGCGAGAAGATCAGTGCTCTGAATAGCTGTAGCGTTTTAGCCATTTTAGGCTGACTACAATAGATTTCTCATAAAGTTTTGTGCAAATTGCCAGAATGTTAGTTATTCCATCAGTAAGAATGAACATAAGTAATAATACGGATGTAAATAATCATCCTGTAAACTCTTTATTGCTAAGGAGTTCAACGTCAGGTCATGCATTCTGAGCATCTGGTTGAATGACTGAATTGTGAATTGTCAAGGTCTTGTGAAGAAGGGTGAGAGCTGCCTATCTTTAGGATTCCTGCCTCTTTGTGAAAACATCCAATATAATCAGTTGCGATAGATGGGAAATTGAACTTCGGGTGGTAAAGGAGATCAGAACACTGTTTTCTTCACCCCTGTTTAGAAAAGAGAATGGTGAAGAGAGATGTCCTAGCTGTCAGAATCCTTGGCAGATTGTGATTGATTGCAAAATGGCCCCCAATTCCTCCCATCCCTGTAGGCACACGCTTTTGCAATATAACTCCCATTTCTCCTAGTAAGAGGTGGATTTTATCTTAGTATCCCTTGAATCTGGTCTTGGCCACATGACTTCTTTTCACCAACAGGACATCAGCAAATGTGATACAAGGAAAGGTTCAAAAAGAGTTTGCACGTTGGGCTTTCTGCCCTTTCTCACTAACCTTTGGAACTTTGTAATCACCATCATGTGAAAAAGCCAGGGCTAGCCTACTGGAGGTCGAGAGACACCTCAGTCACAGCCAGCACCAATTGACAGCCTTTCTCACCTCCAAATATTCCAGTGAGGCCATTCTAGTCCATCCAGTGCCCAATCAATACTCTGTTTTGTGAGCAAACATAAAGTGGTTCTTGTTTTAAGTCTTGAAGTTTCAGAATGAATTGTTAAGTAGTGAAAACTAACTGTGGTCTGAATGTTTGTGTCCCCCCAAGATTCACATGTTTAAATCCTAACTCCCAAAGGTGATGGTCTTTGTAGGTGAGGCCTTTGGGAGGTGCTTACATCGTGAGGGTGGAGCCCTCATGAATGGGATTAGTGCCTTTATAAAAGAGGCTCCTGAGAGCTCCCTAGCTCCTTCCTCCATGTGAGCATACAGTGAGGAGTCTGCAAGCTGCAAGAGCAGACTCATCCAACAATGTTAGCGCCCTGTTCTCAGACTTCAGCCTCCAGGACTGTGAGGAATACATTTCTGCTATTTATGAGCTCCTCCGTCTGCAGAATTTTGTTATAACAGCCTGAATGGACTGAGGTCAGAGTATATATCTTTAAAAGCACGTGGTACTTTCACTTTTTTTGGGGGGGAGTGTCAGTTTCTCCTCATAGGTAAAATTCTTTAAGGGAAATAAAAGAGTTTATTGCTGATTGTAACAAACACACCTTATTTGTTTCATCAGATTCTTTTGCCTAACCTGCCTGCTGGCCAGTCTCTCTCACTCCCCCCATTTCTAGGCTCCAACTAATGCCATACAAGATCGGGCTTCCTGAGCATTTGCTGAAGGGGACAGATAATGCAACCCAGAATTGCAGGGGTATTAACTCCGTGTAGCAAATTCTGAACAACAGAGATAGAGACAGGAAGGAGGCAAACAGATATATTCCCTTGCTTTCCTCCCTCTGATGGGTTTACTGAGCATGGCTTCTCTGGAAAGCCTATCTGAATACGTCCCAACTGCCTGGCAGCCAGCAGTGATTCTTTCAAGCCTTGCCTTGGAGCGGTGTTCCACACAGTAAGGCGTCATCTAGGATTGCTTCCATCTTTCCCTGCCTCACTTCTCGTGTGCTCACTCTTCCCATCCTGGGACCGTACCTTGCAAATAAAGCATTAGCATTGCAACTCAAGCTGTGTTTTTTAGGGAACTCAGGAATCTTTATTTTGTATTCTTAGCATGTCAAACATTTTCTGGTGTTTAGGATACCCTAGCTCAGTATTCACTCATTGCAGTTACTTAAAGGATTTTTTTTTTTCAGAAACACTGCAAAGTGTAATGCAGGGTATTCATCTCACAGAGGTCAAATCATGGCACTACCATAGAGGGAAAGCCTTAGCTGTGAGGCTGCTTCCTGATGGCCATCTTGGCTCGTGCATATTAATTAGTTGTCAATTAATATATTTGTTTTTGCGTACATAGTTCACACAAGTTCAAAACTTTGAATTACGTAAGAAGGTATAACAGAAGTCTTCTATTAAACCCCATCCCTCAATAACATTTCCCAGAGGAGAATCCTTTTATCAATGTTCTTTTGCATCCTTACTGAGGTATTCTCTGCACATACATTTGTAGAATATATCTTTTATTTTTTAATATTTCTTATTATTACTGTCTACAAACTTTTCTACTCCTTGCTTTTTTTCACTTTACCATTGTGTCCTGGGGGCATTCCAAATCACTTCATGGAGAGCTGCCTTGGAGTTTTTAATGGTTGTACAGTTGTCCAATGTATGGTGGAAGCAGAGTTTATCTAAAAAGTCCCCTAGTAATGGACAGTTCAGTTGTTTCCAATTTTGATATTGTGAAAGTGCTACAATATGTTATACATACATCTCTGAGTAATGGAAAAATGCTTAGATGTGGAATTGCTGAGGCAAAGTGGTTTGTGTGCCTTTTATATTTTGGTATTTTGAAATTACCAAACTGACATATATTTTCTTTTTTTTGTGTGTGTGTGTATCTTTTTTTTTTAATTTAATTTTTTAAATTTATTAGGGTGACAATTGTTAGTAAAATTACATAGATTTCAGGTGTGCAATTCTGTATCACATCATCCATAAATCACACTGTGTGTTCACCACCCAGAGTCAGCTCCCCTTCAATCACCATACATTTGATCCCCCTCACCCTCATCCCCCACCCCCCAACCCCCTTACCCTCTGGTAACCACCAAATTACGTTCCCCAGATTAATTTTCAAACCCGTGGCCATCCTGTGGTCACCGACTGCCCTCCAATCCCCTCACCCTCCCCCCTACCCCCCACCCCTCCCGCCCATCTAGCAACCCTCAGTTTTTCCTCTTTGTTAATGTTAAATTTCTTGACTCAAAAATGTATTGAGTCAAGTGTATTCTCGAAGTGTATTCTACTGCATGTAAGAAGGTGGAGGTTTAACCAGCATGTGGGGGGAAAGGTGAGCTGACTCACTGAACAAAAGAGATGGAGGTAAGGCTTTGGAGGGAAATCTGGAGGAACTGCACTGAAGCAAAGAGACAGTTGGAAGTGTGCCAAAAGCAACACCCTTTCATCATTGCAGGGAAGCAAATTCTAGGTGGCACCATGAGCTCTGCAGCAATCAAAAAGGTGGAGGAGAAGAACAAAATCTGCCTTAGGTAAAGCCAGTGCCAGACAGTGAAGGGACTAATTAGGAGAGTAAAGAGACAAAGGCTCACTCTCACATATGGAGTCGATCTTTAATTACTTTAAATAGGTTAAAGATTCATTACAAATTACGAGTTTTCACCCTGGACATCCTCTGATAACAATAGATGCTTTTACCTTCCCCTCCAAGTGGGACACAATCAGAACAGTACAGTGATACATATAATATCTCTCCCAAACCTCAGGAAACTTCCGCTAAGTGAGGCACTGCATTGCCAAAGGCAGCCCTTTTCCATTCTTTTGGTTCTTCTTTCAGTTAGGGGCACACTTCCTAACACATATGGGCTGGGGTCTCTGCCCTGAGCCTGGGTAGGAGGTGTGCAGAGGGAGATAGTTCCATCCTCACAAAGCAGCTAGTCCCCATGGACAGGATATTGACGAGTAAAGGGTTGACAGCCAGTCTATTCTCAGATGTTTTCTAATCTCTACCCTTGCTGACTGACTTCTATCTCCCTTCCACTCACTTACTCACTTGACTCTTGGCTTCAAAGATCTCACTGTCAGTGCTTTTGTCATTTCAGCAGAAGAGTTTCTACAAAGGAGGGCAGATTTCTTGGCTTACAACAAGGGTGTGGAAATGTCAAGACAGAGGCAGTAAGAACACCTGGTTGTGAATGTAAACTCCATAACCCTTCCAGAGTTGTCCTTTTGCTGTGTCTCTATTGTTTATCCAGAGAAAAAAAACAGATGAAAGGTAATTTTACACAGAAATTACATATTTTAATTGATGAAAAAAGAGTAATATAATTTAGAACTCTGATTCAGATTGAGTTGATCAAATGCTCTTTTTAAAAGACAAGACAGCATTTTTCGCTTGTTAATTTTTGTCACAATATGTCCTTGGATATTTATCATGGAAAAATTTTGCCTCAGTTTAGGCACAAGAAGAGAATCCAGGAGGCAGGAATCGTGTGCTAGGGTAATCCTGGGCCATACTTGAAGCAAGCACTTGAAATGCATATTACAGTCACTACCTATTTGAACTTGCCTAGAACAAGCGTGTCTGTACATATCATGATGGCATCAAGCTAGAAGTGCTTACCACACTTTTGTGTTCTCTGTCACCCAAATGAAATAAAAATAATTCTATCATATTTTAATCTAGTCTGTTTAGAATAATCAGAATTATAAGGCAAGTTTTTCCATACTAGGAATAACTATTTTGCCATGATTTGCCCTACAAAATTTGTCATATTGAAGAAGAAAGTTTGGATCCATCTAAGTAAGACAAGGAACCAAAAAGAGTATTTGCTTTGCATCATCATTGTCTAAATTAATGATAAAATTTTTTATGCAGAGGAAATGTTTTTCAAATAAGCTCTTTAATGGGACCCCCCAATGCAAATAACACAGATGAAGGCTGGAGTCATGTCTACCTGCATTTTTCTGCTCTGCTCCTTGCCCTCCCACCTGTCTAAGTCTAGATGCCTCGGAACCCAGAGCTGGCAGGGCCTGGGCTGTATTACCAACACCTGACGCAGCAGCTAGCACATCAAGGGTGCCCAATTAATATTTGTGAAATTACACAGAACCTAGTGCTTATGGAAACATGAATATAAGATGTTTTAGGTAGAAACGTTTGTGTTTTAAAAATATTGATCCAAATAAGATACATGTCTTTTAAGTTTATGTTCCTTGACGTATTTAAAAAAGCGTATGAGGTTCCGTTTGGGAATGTCAAAGGTAGTGTGATTGTAAGAGTTGTAATCTGCTTGTAAGCAAATGCAGCTTTTAGGATAATGGGCCGAAGTAGTAGAACTTGACGGATAGAAAGGGAATATAAGGGGACTTTAGAATCTGTTTGTTTCTTAGCAGAGTTGTTTGACTCATCTTCCTGGCTGATGTGTCCTCCAAAAATTGAGCTCTAACATTGAAGACGCTATGTTCCTATACAAAGGGGTGTGTGTGTGTGTGTGTGTCTGTGTGTGTGTGATATATATTTGTGTGTGTGGGCGGGGGGTTCACTGCTTGGTCAAAGGCTTGTGGTAGAGCTATGAACTTGCAGATTAAGGGGAAAATCTAGCCCCAAAACTGGGGCTCACAGAGTGTTATAAAAAATAACTTTGTATTTCTTACCAAGATTTTACAACTTGGGATATTTCAGAGATAGAGCCAGATTTTTGGTTTCTTTTAGAAGACCTAGCACTACAGTGAGCCTTCCCTCCTTTTGACCAGTGGTTCTCAAAATGTGGCCCGTAGGCCAGCAGCATCAGCAGCATCTGGGAATTTGTTAGAAACTCTGGAGGTGGAGCCAACAATGTTTTATTTTTAGCAAGTCCTCCTGGTAATGCTGAGGCGTGTTTACATTTGAGAACCACTCCTGTTGACTAAAATCAGGTAGAGCTCGGTGGCACGTTTGGTGGCATGTTTGCTTTCCATCTAGGTTGTTCCACTCACTCATGAGATTATCTGGCCTTTATGGGCACTTGAGGTTTTTTCTTTTTTTTTTTTCCTTTTCTTTTTGTATATGGATAAGATCACCTAATATGAAAGCATGAGATTTTTAAACTTCTCATTATTAATCTGAGGCCCCAAATGTCTGAGGTCATGCAGAGATCTTTAGGAACTCTAGCACCATCCCATAGGCATATCTGATCTGACTTCCCATCTTCTTTTAGCTGCTGCCCATGTGGCAGTATGAGAAAACTCAATTAGTACAAACAGATAAGGGCATATTAAAGTCTTGGGAGGAAGAGAGCCCTGGTCGGAGTCCCTAATGCACACAAGTAAAATGGTTAGATAAAGCTTTATTTAATTATATTGCAGGCGGGAAGAGAGTCACAAGTAATCTTGGTGTATTTAAGTGTGTGTTTTTTAATGAACTTTTCAGAATGTCTGTATGGCTTCTGCCAGTTTGTCAGACAGCCATCAATTACTCAGTCTCACCCTAAATATAAACACGCCACCATTTCATTATCAGGGAACATCTACCGAAGCTGGCTCTCTCCATGTGGGTCAGCACGCTAAGTAACTGCCAAGCCTGAGTCTCACATGGAGGCTCCGTCAAGTCAGCCTGCTCTTCACTTGCCCAACCGCTCTTCTCATTAAATGTAGATGTGTATGACGCGTAGATCAACCTAAGGTTGTTTTTTTTTTCACTCTTTCAGACCCTAGAGATAATGTTTAGCTTCCTGAAATAATTATGAAATAACACTAAAATTAGTGCTTATGAAATACCCAGGCCTTCTATGTTTCCCAGCCCGGAGGTAGATAGGTGAGGTCATACAGCTACTGTGTTTCCCCGAAAATAAGACCTAGTCGGACTCTCAGCTCTAACGCATCTTTTTGAGCAAAAATTAACATAAGACCTGGTCTTATTTTACTATAAGATTGGGTCTTAATATCATATCATATCATATATCACAATATATAGTAATAATATAATATGATATAATAAAGACTGGTTCTTTATTTTAATTTATAAAGATTAGTAAAAATTAATCTTTATATTAATTTTTGCTCCCAAAGACGCATTAGAGCTGATTGTCTGGCTAGGTCTTATTTTCAGGGAAACATGGTAATTCTTGCCGGTGGAAGGTACACAGAAGTGTTCCACTTCTGCTCTGAGGCCATTCAGAAAAGGAACATCTCCAGGCTTTCACCTGTCCTGCTTTGGCAATTTTAGAGAGCACACGTTTGAGATGATGGAATTGCAAAGTAGAAGCAGCTGGGGTCCTTGACAGAAAGCGGTAAATGGTACCTATCTGGCCCATTTCAGAATCTGGCATGAGTAAGAGTTAAACCTTTGTTGTGTTCAAGTTTGCTACAGGTAATGTTGCTACAGGTAGCCTGTCCTGTCCTGAGTAACACAAACTGTCCTTACTCCGATAAGCTGGCATGATTGAGGACATGTTCGGACTGCAGTACAAGCCAACATAGAAGAAGCAGAGGCTGGAAACTTACACATCTGCACAGCTGGCTCTTGAAGGGACTAGTCAGCAGCCCATTTGACAGCATCCAGAGAATGAGGCTTGTTCTAAACTGGAGTCAGTATCCAAGATTTGATCTAATGGGCAGGGCATAGCAGCAGGATTTTCTAGGCAGTGACCATACTTAAGATCATATAGAAGGAATCATAGTGGTTCAGGATAATTTTGTGACTTGGAGCAGGGCTCCAGCTAGTTGCTATGAGGGTAGTACGTAGGACCAAGCCCTTGGAGACTGAAGACTGGGTGGTGCGAACAGGGCCCCAAGAAGAAGGGTTAAGGCAGAATTCATACCCAGAAGAAAAGAATTGCTGGGGGAGGAGGTACTCAGTATCTTAAGAAGATGCCCGGTTTGGGGTTTGGGTGGCTAGGTAGAGGAAAGTACCTTTCCCTGAGATAGGAGATGCGGGCTGAGGGATTCAGGTTTGTTTGTACAGATTTTTGGATATATATGGTACACCCAAATGTCTGTAGTGGTACCAAAAATGAGCTTGGAATGGCTCATACCTTCCTCATAATTTCAATTAGCCTTCTCCTTGGCAACTCCAGTTATAGATACACTTGTAGTCAAATCAGTGTAATACTGTGCAAGACAGTTATAAGACAGTCCCAGCCTGCCCCTTCCTAATACGTAGTACTGTTTCTAAACTTCTATATAGAAACTCTGGGGACTCCACTGTCAAGTACAGAAGTCCATTAAGCAATTGTATATACGGGTCTGGAGGTCAGCAGCAAGATTGGGGAAGGAAATAACTTTGCAGTCATTAACATAAAGAGGAGCATGTAAATAATGGGAGGGGAGGGATTGGCCCAAGAAAAATGTATTACATGAGAAGAGGACCTCATATAGAAACCTGGGCAGCACTAATGTCTGGGAGCCAGGTTGAGATAGAGCTGTGAAGGTGATTCAAGGAGAAGAATAGTGAATGGTGTCGAAGAAATCAAGGTAGGAGAGTGTGTAGATGTGTAGATGTGTATGACGCGTAGATCAACCTAAGGTTGTTTTTTTTTTTTTACTCTTTCAGACCCTAGAAGAGAGAAAGATTATCAGTTACCAAACAGTTACCAAAATTATAGGGAAAGTAAGGACAAAAAGGCCCGCTTTGGATTTCTCCACTAAGGGGTCATTGTCAATATTGATGGGTATGGAAGACAGATTGAGGAATGAATGGGAGGTGAAAAAATGGAGCTAATGAGTGGAGACAACTTCAGGAAGATTGGCTATAAAACGATAGGTGTCAGTAATCGAGGGGAATTTGGGTTTGCTACTCTGCCCATAATACTCGTAGCCACGATGATCCCTTTGATGCGTGAATCAGATCACATGACTTCTCTCTTGGAAACCTGCCAGGGCTTCCCATTTCTCTCAGCATCAAAGCCAGAGTTCTCAGAAGCATCTATGACATCTGCTGTTCTCTGCCTCCTATCGGCCTGAACTCCTGTGACTGGCCCCTTTGCTCACTCCTGTCCAACTTTTCTTGCTGACATGCCAGCCATGCTCCTACCTTAGCGCTGGCTCTTCCCTTTGTCTGGAACATTCTGCCCCCAGACACCCTCTAACTCACTCATCTCCTTCAAGTTTTGACTCAAATGTTTTCTCAATGCATAAAATCCCGACCTTTGACAATTGCCACTGGCCCTCCAACCTCTGCATTCCTGCTTCCTTCTTATTCCGCTTGATGCTTTCTTTTTTCCACCACGTTTAACATTTAATATATTACATCTATTGTTTATTGTCTGTATTCTCTTGCTAGAATAGTATCTCTTCCAAAGCACAGTTTCTTGATCATTTTATTCCACTGATAAATCCACCGACATCTCTCTGGAACAGTACCCGCTGCAGAGAAGGCCTTTAATTAATGGTGTTGAATAAATGAAGGCAAGTTTTAGAAATTGAGAGCAATTAAAGGAAGAATTAAGAATGGTGTCTCTATCATATGTCTATGTTGATGCCATAGAAGGGACAACTGATAGAACAAGGTGTCCAGGGGAATGCAATGTTGGTCCAGAAAAGAGTGACTTATATCCAGGAGTGGAGTGGATGGTGATGCAGGGCTAATGTCTTAGATAAGGTTGATGTTAGTTGATTAGGGCACACTGCCACTGAGGTCCGATTTGTAGGGTCACTTCCCAACTGGGGCCACTTACTGTTGTCTCCTTCTGACCCTGGGCTATCGTGTTACCTCACAAGACATGGAGTTAGTCACAAGGGATGAGCACGTCAGGCTGGATACTTATGTATCTGTGGCCCTTTCCAGGAAAAGGGCAGCCAGGAGTCCCATTTCAGAAGAAAGGCATATTCTAGGGTTTTCTATTCTCACACTTTTCACTTAGCAGGGCTCCTCCTATAAACTTCTCTTAGGCACAGAAACAGTTGAGAGGAAGGCTTGCCAAGAGAGAGTGTTCTTTCTCGCCACAGTCTGCCTCTCGCAGGCTGACAAGGCAGCTGAGTTACAAGCGAAGAGAGCTCTTTGCCCCTGGATGTCTGCACAGCTCGGTTTCCTTCTGCATGAGCCCTCCCACTATGTTCTCTGTTGACACAGGCAGGCATGGGGCAACCCTTAGGCTCCACAAAGATAACCTAATAACAGCTTGGCCAGAGTGCCTCATCCTTCGCAAGCCCCACAAAGAGACTTGGATGGTGAAGCAACCACTTGCCACCAAAACAGCAGTTATCTCCGCCCCCCACTCAGGACCATCGACAGGCTGCCTGCTAGGTTGGTTGATATGCCTTTTCTTTAGCGTTCTGTTAATTTGCTAAACACTGTTTTGGTCGATGTGACTGTAGAATATAAAAATTCAGTAGGTGGTTTATAGGAGACAAGTTGCAAGAGAATGTTCAGTGCTCTGAGCCACACACACAATACCTACCCTCTGAAGGGCTGGATTTTCCCTCGGGCTACGGGGAGCTGCTTAGCAAGGTTCCTCATCCTCTTTACGGCTCTCTTTGACCTGTTCCTCCCCTTGGTGCTGAGTGGTGGGCGTACAACTGTTGCAAGTAGGTGGCACAGCTGTTTGCTTTGACTGCCTCTGTACCTCGGGGATCCCAGCCACACAGTTAACATTGCAGGAGGAAAATGGCATTTATGCTTTAATAAACTCACCCTATTTCTTTGTTAGAGGAAAAAAAGGAGGGGGTATCCCACCCACCATGTTGCCAGCCACATGTCACTGTTCAGAGCACACCACAGTGGCTAATGTTTTCCCAATTCTCCTTTGCATTGGAAATGGAAACCATTAGGAAAATATTGGGATGGTGTGAAGATTTCCCAAACACCTGCCTCCCACGTCTTATGCACATATGCCTGGTTTCTGCAATGCATATAGCATTTTTCTTTCTTTCTTTCTTTCTTTTTTTTTTTTTTTGCAGTTTGGTGCATTTTCATTTTCAAGCACATGTATATTTTATAAGTGTATGTGTACATACTTCTTGGTGATTTACTTGTGAATTTCCTAAGTGGGGAAGCCACACAAAGGTCACCAAGCTGTGGATGGAATTAAATAGCATCTCCTAATAGGAATTAATAAAGTGGGCATCAGGAACATACAGGCAAGGGAGGAAAATGAATTTTCAACCAGAAAGTTATTTAGTGTTTATAATCAAGGAGCTGATCCTGTAGAGGAAGGGGGTCCTGCTTCCTCTTCCCTGTTAAGTAAATTACCCCAGGCTCTCAAAGTTATCAATCTGGAAGGGCTACATCTTTCAGGCCGTGCTCCTTTTTGTCCTGCAGAAACAACACAGCCCCACATCCCTGATAGCACACCTGTTTCTCCCTCCTCGTTGCCTGGGAGTATCCAGCAAAACATATTTCACGGGTTACCCCGGATAGCACGTTTTGCTGATTTGACTTGAAGTATCCATAACTATGATGGATTTCTTTGCCTGACTCAGAAATCAGCTGCCTTTCAATCCCCCATCTAGAGCGAGGACCTCAGTAAATCAAAGGAACTAGTAACATCGATTTCTATTGTTGTCATTATATTATTTTTATTAACTAGCCCATTATTATTTTAACATTGTGAAGCAACAAATAACTCAATCTAGGGTAATGAAATCCGTAGTATTAAGGAAGTTTGAAATTGAAAGGATCTTCAGATCTTACATCTCTAGACAATTTGGAATGACAATTGAAAACTGATAGCCTGTAGTCGTCTTAATGATCGCTGTGTTCCACGTTTATTTACACCTCTTTTATTTACATGCCTCTAGATATTCGGATGTTTTAAAATAATGACCGATACATTTTAGAGTAGATGTTTCGTATTTATTTCTCAAAGCATATGTTTTGCTCTATAAGCAGGCCACGTTTCATTCATTCATGTATTAGTTTAACGTTATTGAATACCTACTATGTGCAAGGTACTATTGTAGGTAATGAGGATAACAGAGTGAGCAAGAATGATACCATGCTGTCCTGGAGCTTATGTTTTTGTAGGGGCATCATTTGCTAATGAGTAAATCAATAAACGTGGTAATTTCATATTGTTATGGGCTCTGAGAAAAATAAGGTTTATGCCATAGTGACTGAGGGGTCGAGTCGACTACCTTATATTGGGTGGTCAGGGAACCCTTCTCTGCAGAGGTGACATAAGGTTTGAGAACTGAATAAGAAGAAGAAGCCAGCAGGTAAACAAAGATTTGGGAAAGGAATTTTCCAGTAAAGTACTACTGTACAGGGGTAAGGCAGGGATGAGCTTGGCAGGTCTCAGAAGAGAGAGCCAGACTGAGCAGAGGGGAGCAGGGTAGGAGGGTATGAGATGAGGACAGAGAGGTCTGATCACCTGGAAACTTTTAGATCAGTGTGTTAGTCCGTTCAGAGTGCTATGACAGAGTACCATAGACCGGGTGGCTTAAAAACAACAGATATTTATTTCTCACACTTCTGGAAGCTGGAAGTTCAAGGTCAAGGTGCTGGCAGATTGGGTATCTGGTAAGAACCCGCTTTACGGTTCCTAGACAGCTATCTTTTTGCTGTGTCCTCACGTGGCAGAAGGGGTGAGGGAGCTCTCTGGGGTCCCTTTTGTAAGGGCACTGATCCCATTCATGAGGATTCCACTCTGATCACCTCCCAAGGGCCCTACCTTCGAATACCATCACATTCTGTGGCCATACAAACATTCAGTCTGTACCAAGCAGGGAAGTAGTTTGAGTTGTACTTTAAGTGCAACAGGAAGTCATGGATGTGGGGTGGGGTGGGGTGGGCCTTAAACAGGGGAAAGAGGTTGCGGAGCCTCTGCTTCTGGAGGAACTGGAAAGCTATAGTTCATGAAGACCACTCTTGTGAGTCCACAGGGACTGAGTATGGGCAGGGCTGCTTTCTTAAAGGAAATCAAAAATGTGATAAACAAAAGGAAAGTAATGGATGGCAGGCAGCCAAATTCAAAGATGTTACATAGCTAGAATCTCTCCTAAAAAGAAATGTTACAGGTTTTTTGTACATGGACAAGAATAGTCATAAAAACATCAGAACTCTATCTGTCTGTCTGTCTGTCTATCTATCTATCTATCCATCTATCCATCCACCCACCCATCTGGCTTGCTATTTAGCTATTTATCCATCCATCCATCCTTTCCCACACGTAAAGGGAGAGAAAGGGGATAACACCAAAGAGTGTTTATTCTGTAGAATTTTTGGAGAAGGTGAGGAGAAGTAAATAGTGTTTCCTCAGCTGGGACATATTCACACCCTACTTTTAGAACCTTCCTTATAATAACAAGGATGGATGATGATGAAGATAATCGTCATCTGTTGACTTAGGTTGGGTTTCTTCCAAAGCAGATGTGGAGAGAAAGATTAGGGTGCACGTTGTTTATTGGGAGGGGATCCCAGAAACAGAGAGGGAGTGGGGGAATCAGAAAAGAAAGGACAGCCAGTAAATGGTGTATGAATGAGTGGTTGCCACTGTAGACAACTGGGGGCCTTCTCTGCAGGACACACTTCAAAATCGTGTCACCAAGGGGCAATGTGGCTGGGGTACTTATCCAACAACTTCCATCCCTTATTGTTTGAGAGACTGTCTTGGGATAGTAACTCCCTGGTTCTTTCAACCCAACATTTCAGGAGCTACAGAAGAGAGATGCAGGAAAGATGGTAGAAAGATGCAGGAAGCTGTTGACATATATGTGTACTGCCAGTGATATCAGGGGTGGACTCTAGGATAAGGACAGAACACTGATATGAAAATTTAAGGAAACATCAAATGTAGATGATGCTGGTTATATTTTGCCATACTTTCCCATTTCATAACCCTAAGAAAAATACTACTCATTTAGGGCACCCTCACCATAGACTCTATGATGCTCCTTAATCCGATGTGCCTTTTAAAACCTACTGTGGCAGTTTTCATAGTAAACGTGCCCACAGTTGCTGAGGCTCTGATTCGAAGGTCACTGAACCTTCGTGGTCCCTCTACACTACCTGTCTTTTTATTCCTCTCCTTTGTCTAAAGATGAAGGTCACCTCTTCAGATTGGAACTTTCTATATAGAATTGGCTTTCTAGGATAGCAGGCAATTCCTGAGAGTAGGAGCACGTAGTAGATGCCTTAGTGCACTCCCGGATGTCCCTTCAGGACACAGGCACTCATTCCCCTTGCTGGTGGAGGTGGCTTCTGATAACTCGCAGCACAGGCCCTGTCCAGGAATTGCAAAGAGAGTTCCCTCGTTTCAGGTGACACCCCTTCCTTAGCCTACAGCCAATGCCTGGTCTGTGCAAGGACACAGAGGCCAGGTCCTGTTAGGGACAACGGAGGAGCCGTCCTAGCCCTGGGATAGGCTGAGGCCTCTGCTGTAATTGCATCAAAGCCTGACTTCTCCTCCTCTCCTGTAGGCTTCCTTTACACCGCAAATGTTGGTCCCCAAAACACACCCCAATAAACCTCCTGCAACCAAATCTCTGTATCAGTGTCTGTTTCCTGAGGAATCTGACTTAATGGCAACTGTGTATTTGATCCTTACCTCTTTTCTCCAGTAACAGTTGACAGAGCCTAAAAAGTCTCCATTGATATTCCTGGAAACTTGGGAGTATTGGCTATTTAGAGAGGTCCAAGAGTGACCACTTTTGCTGCAGAATCCTTGATATCATCCCTGTACTGGAAAAAAGCCCTGTGGATGCCCAAGGAGTCATAGTAAACAGATGGCACCCCATGGCTCCCGGAGCCAGCCAAGTTCGGAATGGTCTGTCAAGTGCTGAAATGTTTCCCTGAGATTTTTATGGCTGTAGAATGTTTGAAGAGGCCAATATATATCAAGGAATGTAGACAAGAAAGGACAGCCTACCAAAGGGGGAAGGAAATAAGAAGCCTTTAAGTCTTAGATTTAATATTCTTGGAAACAGAAATGAATGATTTAAAGCTTATTTGTTTATGTTTGTTTACCATGTGGTGCCTAGTATTCCTATAATATAATTTGCTTCACAATTTTAGGATTCTATTTTACATACCAATAACACCTTACTCTTTCTGTATATAGTCCATTTCATCTGGAGACTCTGTGAGTATCTATCTATAGAGGCACACACTCATGTTTATCTGCACCATGTAGCTAATATTATACACAGAGAGTGAGAGAGATGAAGTCACCCCACCTTAATAAATTCTTTGTTATTGAACTAATTTGTTGGATGATGGTAAGTACAGCACAAGAATTTCTATAAGCTTTCAGAGTCTGCCTGCCCAAAGGATTGAGTAAGCCACAACATGAGTTTTTATTTCTCTTTTGCTTCCTACCAAACTCAATCCTGAGTTGGTGGACACTGAAATTCAAGCAGCAGGAACTACACTCTGTTAAATATTTAAAATTTATATCTACAGGCCTGATGACTGATTTAACTATCAAATTATAATGTTAGGAAAACGTATGGGAAAATGATTTTCTAAGTATTCTAAAAATACAGTGCTGTAGGTTGATAACAGCATAATAAGTTCAAAAGGGCATCTGTGCTGGCGTATTCACCAAATTTTAGACTAATGTGAACTGACACAAACTAAACAAGAAAACATTTTATTATATTCATCTTTGAGACATCAAGATCAGGGGCTAGGTTTTTTAATAACAGCTCATTCCAAATTATTTTCTTTTATATGTGACTATTTCTGAATCTAATGGATTCCTTCTACCCCAAATATTTAATTTGATGAAAAGAAGCTTTAGACATCAAGAACTGTATATCATATTAACAAGGATGCTCATTGCAATACTGTACATATAGTATTGAAATATTGGAACAGCCTAAATGTCCATCAACAGAGTAATGGTTATATAAATTATGCTACATGTGTTTATACAATGCATTCTTGAATAAATTATGATGTAAACATATATCTCTTGGCCATAGAAACATGGCCATGTCATATTATTGGCTAATAAAAGCAGATTATAAAATAGCATAAATAATATAATTCATTTACATATAATTGTATGTAGATAGATAATAGCAAGTATAGAAATATTGTATCTACTTATACATAATTGTGAGTGGTTCACCAAATGGTAATTGGGATTATCTCTACCTAAGGAGTAGAATTTCAAGTGACACGTCATCTTTGTATCTTTTTATTACAATAACTATTTTTACCAAAAAAAAAAAAAGTAAAACTGTATAGCATCTGAAGGTGATACAGGGCTTATTATCACTCTTTCCTTCTTAGAGCACTTTCGTCATTTGGCTCCAGGACAATATACTGTCGTGGTGTTCCACTTACCTCATCGGCCATTTCTCAGTTTCCTTTCGCCTCCCCATTCTCTCAGTGTTGGAGTGATCCACAACTGTTTTTGGTTCTCCTCTCTTCTCTATTTCCTTGGTGACCACCCCAGTCTTAGGGTTTTAAATGCCATGTATACTAAACATTGTCCATTTTGGCATCCACATGACTTTCTTTATGTTCTCTTCTGTATTTTAGATACTAGAAGGCTAAAAAAAAAAAACCCTGTATTTCCTAAACTCTTGTAGCTTGGATTATCAATGTGATTTAGGTTCTGCCAATGATAAGTACGTATATGAGAAATAGAAGACAGCAAGGAAACTGAAACCATTTTTCTATGGCAGCTTCGTTGGACATGCATGACCGTTTTCAGAAACTGGCTCCGCATTTCGTTTTTCTTTCCCAGGTTCATGGGTGTGAGAAATGTAACGGTAGTGGTAGCAGTTTCTTGACTTCTGGATTACAGCTATGATGGCCAGTGGTGGTCCTTGAATTTTGCTCTTTCAGCCCTTCTAACACATTTATAAGTTTCTGCTTCAAATAACTTGAGTTAGTTTCTCTGTCCTGACCTGAATTCTGACTGATAGGCCAATAATTTTAAAATTTTATCTTCAGTCCAGGTCGCGTTTTGAACTTTGGACTCATATATCCACCTGCCTACCTGACACTCCTTTTGAATGTGTAACAAGCATCTCAACCTTAAATCCAAGCATTAACTTGGATCTTCCCACCAAAACCTGCTCCTCCATAGATTCCCCCATAACATTTGATGGCAATTTATACTTCCAGTTGCTTACACCAAATTTTCTGGAATATTTTTTTTTAATTCCTGTTTTTCACTACTCATGTCTAGTCTGTCAACAAGTCCTATTGTCTTTATCTTCAGAATCTCTTTCTGTTTCCCCAAATAAAATGTAAGTTCCATAAAGGTATGAATTTTTGTCTGTTTTGATCCTTTGTGAGGCAGTGCCTAGCATATAGTAGGTGCTCAATATATTTTGAATGAATAAATGATTATTAGATGAATAAGATCTGAAGCATTCTGGTTACAACATAATAGAAAGCATCTTTAGCTAAACATTCTTTTAACTTAAAGAAAATATTCGAGTACACTTTTAGAGAATAGACCCCCAGTACTTATAGTGCATTTTCAGATTTACATGTATCTTAGTCTTGTGTAGAATTTGATTCACTAAGCATCTTTATTTTGAATGGAGAAATAGGTATGAAATAACTTACCTTAGGATAGTTGTACAGGATATGGATTGATTATCCTTTGTGTTTCAGCTTTAACAAAGATCACAGCAGCATAAACATCAACATCAAATATTCATTGAGCACATACTATGTGCCAAATTCTCTTCAAGCCTTTTATTTTTAATTTTTATTGTCAGAATGATGCTTGTACATAGTATAACAAATTGAAAGAAGGGGCAAAGAAAAAACCTTACTACAAGGTTTATAATAATATGCTATTTTCCTGCTCCATCTTCTCCCCCATCTTTGAAGTTCTCCTCCCCAGAGACAACTGCTTTCAACTATTTTAGCTCTTTCTTCTGATATTTATCTCCGTATTTTAAAATAACAAGCTTATGTTCCAGTTTCTTGAATTTTCCATTTTAAATATTATTTACTGATTTCCTACCTCGGAAGATGAAGATTCAGCTTCCCAATGGCCCCTCTCTCATCTTCCTATCCTTTCATTACAGTTATTTGAAAGATTTTGAAAAAATCAATTTCAGCATTTGCTTTATTACGGCCTTATGAATATTATTTACAGCTGAAAATTTTATGGCACTTTGATTTTTCTTGGCATTTATAATACAAAAGCTTAGCTTTTAATATAACTATCACTAATTCTTTCTTCAAACTCTAAAAACTCCTCTCATTAATCAAATGCCTTCAATAATCTACCAGTTACTTTAATTTTTTGTTCTTCCAGGAGACTAGAACCCTTGATCCTTCTATTCATGCACTGGTGGGTTGCTCTGTAGGCTACTGCAGAGCTATTATTTGGGACCTCTTTTCACTATCATCTTTGGAATTGCCTATTTCCTGGTTCCCATGTGTTTTTTGTTTGTTTGTTTGTTTTCCTTTCTTTTGTTTGTTTGGTTTGGTTTGAGTTCCTTCTTTTGATGGGTGATATCTTCATGAGCTTCTTGAGCAAGGGTGTATGGGAGGTAAAGTTTTTGAGATCTTATATATCTTCTAATGCCCTTATTCTATCTCACACTTGACCAGTAGATTGGCTGGGTATAGAATTCTAGTATGGAACTCTTTTTTTTTTGTTTTTTGAGATTTTTACATCATCGCTTTATTGTCTTCTAGATTTCAATGCTGCCATTAAGAAATGTGATGGCACTGTTTTGCCTCTCCTTTGAATATGATGTGTTTTTTTTCCCTACAGAAATTTTTTAAGGCCTGTTTATATGTGTTATCTTGAAATTTCAATGTGACTTGCTTTCTTAGTCCATTTTGGTTGTTATAACAAAATACCACTGACTTGATTAGCTTATGAACAACAGAAATTTATTTCTCACAATTTTGGAGGCTAAGAAGTCTGAGATTAAGGCTCCAGCAGATTCTGTGTCTGGTGAGAATCTGCTTCCTGGTATATAGACAGATGGCTACCTTCTCACTGTGTTCTCACAGGTGAAAGGGTGAGAGATCTCTCTGAGGCCTCTTTTATAAGGGCACTAATCCCATTCATGATGGTTCTGTTTTCAAGACCTAATCACCTCCCAAAGGCCCCACCTCTAAATAACATCACATTGGGAAAATAGGTTTTAATATATTAATTTTGAGAGTACCGAAATATTTAGTCTGTGGCACTTGAAAACAGTTGTTTTCATTTATTGTGCTTGGTACTCTTAGGACCTTTTAATCTAGAAATTCATATCCTGTTATTTTGTAAATTTCATCCAATGGTTTTTAAAAATAATTTCTTCTCTGTTCTCATTTTCTGAAATTTATTAGTTGGATGCTGAACTTTATGGGTTTCTTATGTCTTTCTTTTTTTGAATCCTTTATATACTATATTTTCTCCTTCCCAAAATATTGCCTCAAGTATATATTTCAAACTTTTCAATATTTTTTCAATTTCTGCTCTTATATTTTTGATTTCCAAGTATTTTTGTGTGGACTCTGGGACCACACTGCTTGTATTTATAACCCAGCTCTGCTGTGTGATCTTGGTCAAGTTACTTCACCTCTCTGTGCCTGTTTCCTCATGTGTAAAATAAGGATAAGAGAACCTGACTTATAGGGTTGTTATGATGGTTAATTGGTTTAATATTTGTAGAGTACTGACTACATTGCCTGGCACATAGAGAGTCCTACCTAAGTATTAGATAAATACAATAAATAAATATCACCCTGCTCTTGTTTCAAGGTAGACTCTATTATTACTTTTGTTTAACTAATGAGAAAATATGAAACATAGAGAAGTTAATTAACCAACCTATGCTCACACAGCTGGAAAGCAGCTGAGATGAAGAAAGGAACTGGAATCCAAGAGAATCTGAGCCTGTGTTCCCAACTACTAGATTACTCAGTTCAGGATGGAAATCTCACCTTCCAAAGTCAAAACTCATTTTGAGGCATTGGAATAGGGGAATAGAATCTACACTTACTACCACATAGTATATGGAAATATTTTACAGTATGTACTCAAGTTTGTGAAGTTGGGATAGAAATGGAATGATTGTTAAGCACAGAATAAGTGCTTTACAATTATTTCTTGACTAATTGAAAAAATGACCTGTAATAATATTCTTTTATTGTTGTTGAGTACATGGAAATCTATGTGCTGAGTTGCTTGTTTGAGATAAATAGTTTTAGCAATCAAAGGTATGTATTTTTATAATATAGTTTTAGTAATTCAGCTTTTATAACTGAGTTAGGTTTAAACCATGATGTTTAAGCCACTTGTGTGTACATATTCTAGATCTGAAGTTAGTGATTAATTTAAGGATTGATTTGGATAACATTTCCTCCACAACTTAATTAATGATGTTGATTTTGGCATAACATTTATTTCTGTGTGTGTGTGTGTGCACACACATCATCATTGCACAAGTGTGTGATTTAACAATATGGCCAGACTTGATTGAACCCAGTATAATAGTAAACTGTTGGGATATTAAACACCCACCCCAACCGGTATTTATAATAGAAATAAGCCTTCACCATAAAGTCTCTCCAACAGGCCTTGTAACTATAATGGCACTAGCAGGTGCCGCCACAATAAAGAAGCCAGCCTCCCCATGAACAAATATTAAATTAAAAAAATCAATCAATCTGCAGTCGCTGTTCTGGTCCCAGCATCATTTTTTCCAATAATAGCAAACTCAGGGTTTGTCAGTGCATTGTTAACAGGTTAAAGACCGTTAGATTATTATTATTATTTTTTAGAAGTATACTAGGCAGTTGGCCCTTTTCCTCCCACAGTTACCACTTTGGAACTGGTTTTAAATATTGATGGAACTCATGGCTTGAGGGCAAGTCCTTTGGCCCTAAAAGCTGGCAGGAAACAGCAGAATTTTGCTGGGTGGGCTGGCAACTCTCCTTTAGGAGAGCCAAGAAAGCTGGTTATTTTTCAAGGTGTGATGTCATCCAGCCATGGACTGGGGGATCCCATCCCGCGTGAGGGTCTCATCCTGTGTGATTGATTCAGAAAGGTGTCTTTACCCCCTCCTCCTTTGACCCTGTCTCCTCTTTCTAAAGGGTTATGACCCATCCCTGACTGCCCAGGACACCTAAGCTGCTTTCTCTCATTCCTTTTCTGCTGACCTTCTCACTCCTATCCCTGTTCTGAGACCCCCACACCCTTTCTTACACTCCTCCCCACTGAAGCAATGAAGGCCAGTCTCAGTGGACTCCCCTTTCTTCCAGTCATCAACTTTTCCAATTCCTTTTACTAATTGGATTCCTGACTTCCTTCACATTTTGCCTTTTGTGGTTGGTCTCTTAACTCTGTTGCACACTGTCCCCTTTGCTTTGGTTTTTCAAAGCAACTACGTGTGTATTTACACAAAGAAGTTGTATGTTTTGCTGCAAGAGTGCTATGGCAGTTGCTGTAGTTTTTCTGGTCATAAAAGGGCTTCCTTGCAGCAGTCTTGGCAAAGCAGACATATTAAATTGAATATTAGATGACATTCTTGTTCTTAAAATTCCCTTGGAATTCTTGCCACACAAATTTTACCACAACTTCCTTAATTAAAAAAAAAATAAAAATCTCTGTTTTTTGCAATGACATTATTGGCCTTTTCTCCTGCTTCTCTGTTCCCCCTCCTCATTTGTGTTTGTCAGTCTATATTTTCTCCTCTCTCTGCTTTTCTCTTCACATTTTGTTTAGCTTAGTTAGAAATTCTGCTCCCTCTTGACATTTGCTTCAGATCCACATTAAAGCACATTAAAAACAGTTCTGAAAGTATCATGCTCAATGAAAGAACATCTTCTCCAGCCCTCCTTCTTTTAACATGATGTTGACCTGTTATGAACTGAATTATATCGCCACAAAATTTATGTGTTGAAGTCCTAAACCCCAGTACCTCAGAATGTGACCGTATTTGGAGACAGTGTCTTTAAAGAGGGATTTAAGGTTAAATGAGATCATTAGCGTGGGTCTTAACCCATATGGTGTTCTTATAAAAAGAGGAAGTTAGAACACACACACACACACACACACAAGACCATTTGAAGACACAAGGAGAAGACAACCATTTACCTGCCAAGGAGAGAGGGCTCAGAATAAACCAATCCTGCCAACACCTTGCTCTTGAACTTCTAGCTTCCAGAATTGTGAGAATATGAATTTTTGCTGTTTAAGCCACCCAGTCTGTCATACTCTATGGCATCCCTATAAAACTACGATGTACATGACCAATAGAAATATAATGTGAGCCACATATGTAATTAAAATTTTTCTAGTAGCTACATTAAAAAGTAAAAAGAAACAACTGAAATTAATGATGTATTGTAGTTAACCCAATACATGCAAAATATTATCAATATGTAACCAATATAAAAATAAATATATAATAAAAATATGGAATATTTTGCATTCTTTTTTTTTCATTAAGTCTTCAAAAATGGTGTGTATTTTATAGTTACAGAACATCTCATTTTGGTCCAGCCACATTTCACATGCTCCACAGCCATATACAGCCAGTGGCTATTATCCTGAATAGCATAGCTTTAGCAACACGAAGCTCTGCTATTAATTTTGAAATTACCTCTCTTTTAATGTGGGTCAGCTGAAATCTTAGGCAGAAGTGGAAAGGAGTACTATAAAACTTTGTCTTCTTTTTATTGTAAATTATACCAAATTTCCTTCCAAAAGTCTAAGAAGCCAGGTTCAGTGTTTTGAAATATTTCCTCTTTCCCATCACAAAGGGATTCTCATGAGGGAAATATACATACCTATTTCCTGTACCAGTGGCTCTTTTCAACCCTAATTCAGTCTTTCCCAGTCATATTTGGCAGCCATTAACCTTTTCTACTAGCTAACCTAACAGCTGGTTTTGGGTGACTTTTCCCCTGATCCTTTAGTTATTCAAGGCCCATTTCTTGGTCCCATTTCTAAGAAGTTCCTAACCACTCCAGCATGTTCTCTGAATCTCTCTAACGTGTGGAATCTGTACTATATCCCCTAGCTTTTAAGTATTTTTCATCGCTTACTGTTGTTTCACATGCATTTATCTTGTTTTCACAACTAGGTTATAGGACACATCGTAGCTTAGATGGAAGGAAGCACATAGGTCTGGGTTTATGTGCTGTCTCTGTTACTTGTAGGCTGTGTGACCTTAGATGATGTACTTAGTCTCTCTGTGCCTCCACTGACTATGGATCAAAGTACTTACTTCACAGGATCTTCATGAAGATTAAATGCGAGAATATATCCTAAAAGTCTAGTCCTTAGTAGGTTCTCTATAAACAATAGCTGATATTGTTCCCTTAGGATCCCTGATTTATTGAACATCAATTAAGTGCTACTGTGTTTCTCTGAAAATAAGACCTAGCCAAACCATCAGCTCTAATGCGTCTTTTGGAGAAAAAATTAATATAAGACCCGGTCTTATTTTACTATAAGATCGGGTCAATATAATATAATATAATATAAGGCTGGGTGTTATATTAATTTTGGCTCCAAAAGGTGCATTAGAGCTCATGGTCCAGATAGGTCTTATTTTCGGGGAAACACAGTAGGTACAGTGCTCAGTCCTGGGGATATAGCTGTGAGCAAGCTTGGACTTCTTAGAAACAGGGACCACCAGTTTTTATATTTCTATTTTATTTCATGTTGCAAAACAGATTGCAGAGTGTATGATAGGAATTTAATAAATATTTTTGTTTATGTAACAATTAGGTCCAAGTGTGGATGGAAAATATCCGAGTCCATTGTGAATTTGTTGTGTGTTTAGTACCTGGTGGCCAGGGTAAAATGGGTTTTCAATGCTGATTTGCTTTCTTCCTCAGAAGTCATTCTTCAGAGTTTCCTTACTTAGTTTGACTGATTGTCAATATGCTGTTTTTTAAGTGGTGTTTTGACAGCTCAAGATCAGATTTACTTTCCTGTAAGTTTCACTTGAATATCATTCTAGATCGTTTTAGTGTTTAGTCTGTACTGCCAATGGATACTCAAAACATTGAAAATTACATGGAAGGGCTATGGAACACAGGAAATTTTAGAACAGGAAATCTCTGTAAGTCTAGTTGAGTCTGCAATTGTGCCACCCCATAATTACTTTCCTTTGTAATGCTTATCTCCTTAAAATATATAGTATTTGTATAAATACACATATGCATATGTACACTACACATATATTAGCAATCTGAACTTGCATAGTAGTTTCACTGTAAATTTACCCCTGTCTTTGTAAAGAAATCCCGCTAAAACTCATTTAATACCATGTTCTTTCTGGGATTAAGTACATGCCCCTTCTTTTTTCTCTCTTTGGAATTTAGTCTTTGCAAATCTCCCGCTATTCTGCTACCTTGGAATTGAGGACATACTTATGAAATTCTCTTTACATTTTCTTTCTTTCTTTTCTTTTTTTTCATAGAGGAAAGTAGAGCAACTATGTTTCCAACCTTTGTAAATAATTAAGGTCCTTGAGTCCTTGTATCATTCTGGTTGCCCTCTGTTGTACCTTTTTGATTTCAATAATATTCTTTTCATATTAATGCGATCCGTCTTGTAGGACTGCTCTCCCTGCATTCCAAATGGAGACTTGCCTCCAGCCCCCTCCATTCTAACACAGTAATTGCTGTTGACCTTCGTTCTGTGGCCATGTAGCCACGATCCCATTTCCTATGCTTCAGCCGCTGGAATTTTCCCCTACTGCTTTTTCTTCCTACGCTGTCTCTATTATCCAATGACCCATTAAGCCCTAAACTTCAGGGCAGTCTTCAGTGCCTTTCTCTCTGTCCTTGGTCACAGTCACCTGCAAAAGGCAACTGCTTACAATAAGAGACCATGCATGTTGAAGATATAAATAGGCTCAAGAAGTGTTTGGAGACATGCAGATCTGAGCGAGCCCTAATGAAGGGGAAGTAGGAGGCAAACGGCTAAAGTTTTCTGGGTGCAAAGGACGCAATAGCCATGCCCAGAGAAGGCCACTGCTAGTGGGTGCCCTTGCCCGAAACGAACATTGTCCCCAGTGGACCTATTCTCTGAGCAGCTGTGATGTTTCCTGTGCTGTTTTCTGATGCACCTTGAGTCTTCCCATTCTTCCCTATATATCTACTTGCCCCCAGTTGCTGGTTTACGTCTTGGGTGACCAGAATAGTCTTCTTCCTCGACTCCAATACACGATCTCTATCCACTCCAAATTATTCTGCACATGGCTGCCCAAATGATTTCTCATGCCTGGCACTGGGATCATGGCATTCGGTGACTTGATCCTCTAGCAGCTCTTTGTGGCTCTGATTACATGAATCTTCCTCTGTGGCTTGAAGACCTCCAGCGACTTGAACTGGATTTGCCTGTTGGCAGTGATTCTATGCCATTTCTTTGCCAACCACCTCTGCTAGATTTGGTTCGCCTTCACATGTTTGTCTCCTTCTCCCCTTCCCCAGTTATCTCAGATGTATGTTTTAACATCTTCCAAATCTCATTTCTCCATTTCTTTAACTAATGTAAAGTTCAACGTCTCTTAAAAATTTTGGCTGAAATAACTTCACCCAAATCACAAACCATTATACCAATCCTATGCTTCTCTCAAATATATTCATGTAATAATGGTAAAATGAAAATATTTAAAACCATGCCTCCACGTTGGAAGTAGTTGTATTCATTTTAGATGTGTGTATTTATTCCAAAAATGCCAAAGCAACTTGGAATTTGAGGCAGTTTTATCCACGACAGTCAGCTAATCTGCCAGTTTGATCTAGAAATCAGATAAATTCTAATGGTTTGTAAAAACTTGGTTAGTACATTGTTGATTTTTTTTTTTAAACAATCTTAAACTACAAGAAATATCTGGGCAGGAACAACTTAACTTTTTATCCAATGATTCCTAATGATTCCTAAGGGATTGTGTGTGTGTGTGTGTGTGTGTGTGTGTGTGTGTGTGTAAAGGAACACTTTTTCTATAGTTTTAATGTGCAAATGGCATGCTTCACTCATTTATTATGCCTGCCTGGCTCTCTTAGATATTTGGGTTCATAGTCCAAGATTAGATGACCTCGAAACTTCCAAGTAACTCAGTATCATGTGTCTGTCAAGTGGGAAGTAATTGCTGGTTCATATTAGAAAGTGAGCTTAACATATATATCTATTCACACACCTTGATTGAAAGATGGCATTTTTATAGAAAGATGATGGACCCTGTAATATTCTTAAGCAGTAGACACATGCATGTATGGTATTTGTGAGGTGTCATTGAGACAACCATTGTAGGTTAGGGATCTCGATCAGTGCTATGCAATATGCTAGCTGCTAGGCATATTTGCTTATTTCCATTTTAACTTAAATTCATTAAAATGAAATAAAATTTAAAAATGTAGCTCCTGAGTGACATTAGTCACATTTTAAGGGCTCAATTGTCACATGTGGATGGTAGTGACCATATGGGAGAATGTGGATTTTAGAACACTTCCATCATCACAGAAAGTTCTGTTTCACAGCATTACTCTAGATCAGTTGTTTTGAGCTTTTTACACTTCCAACACATCTGAGATATATAATTCCATTTAGAACAGTGCCCTCTACCCACACCATGCTTATTCCCAGTGGGTTCTTCTTCTTCAAAGGGAAGAGGCTTAACAGAATTTGCATGAAGGGTAGTTCCAAGAAGTCCTAGGTACTCCCATATGTATTCCCACACTGTATTGTCCCCCTGAGAGTCACTGTTCCTGAAAACTCATAGAGCTCTCATTCGCAACCTTGGCTGCACACTGGACTCACCTGGGAAGTTTTAAAACTATCAATGCCTGGGTTCCTCTCCTAGAAATTTTGCCTTAATTGGGCATTGAGATTCTTAAAGGCTTCCCAGGGGATTCTAGTAAGAAGCCAAGATGGAAAAACCACTGTTTTACGGATTAGTATTTGGTAATTGACAGATTATCAGTTGGTGGATCCTGTTAGGAAATTATGAATAAGAAGTCATATTTTATTTTCAGGAATATCTTATAATGGTGTCCCCCAACTGCTTTTAAAAATATGCACCATTTATAGTGACCAGTGAATAAAATTTATGACTCGATTATCTAAAATTATTATTAAGACAGGTGAATTTTAAATTAAAAATCCTTCAAATGATTTTCTATCTCTCTTAAGATAAAGCAATATACCATGTTTCTCCAAAAATAAGTCCTAACTGGAAAATAAGCCCTAGCATGATTTTTCAGGAGGGCATCCCCTGAACATAAGCCCTAATCCGTCTTTTGAAGCAAAACGTAATATAAGACCTGGTTTTATTTTCGGGGAAACATGGTATTATACGCCGTATTTAATCTTTGCTTTAATCTCTACCATCTGGCCATGTTACAGGCTTTCAATTCTTCAAACTTGCCCACGCCTTGTCTTGCCTCTGGGACTTTATGGTTCCCTTGGCCTGGAGCATCTTTTTCTCAACCCCCTCCCCCACTGTTGTCAAAATCCCCTTCATATGACCTTCAAGTCTTAGTTTATACTTTCCTTCTTCAGGGGAGACTTCTCTGACTCCTCTGAGCCAGATTAGATTATTGGGCAGAGACTCACAATAATGCTTGTCAAACATTTCAGTTGTTCCCCTCTATTTCCTAAGCCCCTTACAGTTAGGTAGAATATTGTGACTTTTTTTGGCCAATGAATGGAGAGCAGAAAAGGCACATGGTAATTTTATGGACAGTGAAAGCTCAGGTCTGATTCTCCCTCTCCTTTCCCCTCTGTGGTGATAAGTAACATCCCAGATGGTAGAATCTCCTTCAGCGTGAGTGTCTCTATGACCATGTGGAGTGCAGAGATCTATGCTGAATAAGGAGCACAGGTGAGAGAGAAATCTTTGTTGTATTGAGTTTTGGTGTTTACTTTGTTACTAAAGCATATCCTAACTTGACCTGACTAATGCAGACCTGTCTCCCTATTATGTGGTCCTTTGCAACCTTTACTTCCTCTTTATAACCCTTATCATATGATTATGCAGGTCTTTCCCTTTAGACTGTCAGATCCATACGGGCAAGAATGAGATCTGCTTCATTTTATCATTAAATCCCCAGCACTTAGTTCATTAATTGGCACATATTGCTTGAGCAATACATATATTATGAGTGAATGAATGAGATTAGAGCTAGTTATATTTTCTTATTATTTGTCATTGTGCGCAGAGCTCTCTACTTAGCGTATTAGACTGGTGCAAAAGTTATTGCGGTTTTTGCAATTGTTTTTAACCTTTTAAAGTGTAATTACTTTTGCACCAACCTAATATACAGGCAAATCCCATTATTAAGGTAATTACAGAGAATATAAGGTTGACACATTACTTATAAGGATAAATTCAAAGAGTGGAAGCTAGAAGGCAACTTAGATATCATCTAATTCAGGTTGTCTCTAAGTGAGGTCAAAAGAACATCTACATTGAAATAACTCAAGGCTTTTTTAAAAAATTAGTTCGTCTAATGAATGGGCTCAGCTAAAGGAGACTCGACCATTTTGGAATGCCATTTATCACCACAGAGGGAAACGGAGTCCTAAGAATTAAACATGAGCCTTTACTGGCTCATGGAATTGCCACATACTGTTTCCACTCATCTAATCCAGAGTAAATCCCAAATTCTGGTGATAAGGCCTGGATGTTTGCATTTTTTGCAAACACCTCAGGTGATTTTCATACACTAGAGATTGAGAACCACTAAAGTACTTCAACAAATTGGGAAGGCAGATGAATGTGATTATATCACCATCTTCACGGCCACGTAGGGGCTGGTAGTTAACAGTGATGGTACCTTCATGAAATCATTTCCTGGGAAAAATTCCACCACTGATCCATCCTTCCTGGAAAGAAGAATGGACAAGAGCACCCCTCTGGAGTCAGACTCTCTGGTTTTTAATTCTGGCTCCACCACTTCCTAGATGCCTACACCTAAGCTAGTTGTTCATCCTCTGTGCCTCAATTTTGTCACCTGTGAAATGGAGATAATAACAGAATCTCTTTCATGGGAGTATTTTGAGGATTAAATGAGATAATACATATAAAGCACCTGATGCAAAACACACACTAAATGTATATTAGCTGTTATTTTAGTTGTTACTGTTCTGAATCCTGTGCTTTCCCCAATACTTTGGAATAGTTACATTATTATTTTGAGGAGATTTATAGTAGAGATATCTGTTCGTGAGAAATACAATTAGACCCTCAGGGTAAATAAATTCATAGTATTGCACTGGTCTTTGTCAAATTATCTCTTACGATACATGGGGACGTTGCTTAAGTAACCTCAATATGTAAAAATGCAGATTTACACAGAAGATAGATTCATAGGTTATTATTTATAAATATAATTCGAACTTTTTAAAGGGAAAGTTCTTATGCGATCAATTTGAATAAAAAACTCCTGTGGTGACTTTAAATATGGTTGGTATACCAAAAATGAGTTTATGTGAAACTTTTCAGAGATGTGTTTGTTATACAAATAAAAAAGTTTCTTAAAATTTATTTTCCTCTCCAGGCTGCCTTTTTTTACGTAGTATAATATAGGTATTGCTGTCCATTGGCAAAGCATTAGGGATCAAGTTGGTTGGATGTTCTCTCACTTGAAGGTATGAGTTTAGAAAGAAAGGATGTCAAGATTTAGAATCATAGAGTTATTCGTACTAGAAGGGAACAGATTTTCAAATGCCCATATGTGGATGAGGACTGGTCTGAGACAAAATTTTCACTGGTTCATGGTACAGTGAGAAAGATAAGGATAATGTAATGAGGTTTCTCTCAAATGAAGTCTCTTCAAATTAAAAGGCTGTTCTTTATTTGATATTATGTCTTCTTATTTAGGGGTTAAAAGTGTTCTGTCTTTTGTGAAATGTTGGCTATAAATATGACGCTCTTTTATTAGCCTTACTGGGTCAAACAAGAAGGTAACACTTTTACTTTGGACCCTACAGTAATTTTTCATAGTTTATTTGAAAAGTCCAAGGAAGACTAAAATCCAACCCTGATTTTAAAAGAGATCTCAGTGATCAGAGGAAATAAGTAATGTGCACAAGAATACAGAGTTAGTGTCAAAGCTGGCATTTGAACCCTGTTCTCCAGAAGCTTTCTGCTACTTAAGACACTTTCTTATCACGTGGCCTTTTATTGTTCCACCTTTTCCGTCTGCCTTTTCTTAGTTATCTCCTTCTGATAAGATTTGTATTTATGTCCTATTGCTCCCAGTGTGTAATAGCTTTTCCTTTTATGACTTTACCTTTATTTTGTCCCTTTATAAATGTAAACTTGTAAATTTAGTACTTAATTGCGTTGTTAGGACTAAGTGGTTGTTTATTCATTTATTATAATAAAAAGATCTATTAAAACTTGTTTTTCCTTATGAATAATGTGGATTTTGGCTTTTTTTTTTTTTTGCCTCTAAAACAATGCCTTACACTTAAAAATCTATGGGAGGTGTTGAGGGTTACTTTTCAGCCCCAGGGAAGTTATAAATTATTACATGAGATGATGAGGGACATATGAAGGTATTTGA
This sequence comes from Rhinolophus ferrumequinum, assembly GCF_004115265.2. Lineage (NCBI taxonomy): Eukaryota > Metazoa > Chordata > Mammalia > Chiroptera > Rhinolophidae > Rhinolophus > Rhinolophus ferrumequinum. The sequence continues at coordinate 29,153,015 of NC_046300.1, read as the reverse complement.
AATGAAATTGTTTGTTTCTTAAAATACAGCCCACCTTCTTTTTGTTTGAAAAGTAGACTACTGGGTAGATGAAAAATTAAAGCAAAACTCTGTTCCCTGTGTCTTCATGGAACATAGAGTTTCACCCTCTAATGCTTGTGGGATTCAGTGCAGAGCACACCAACAATTGTTCTCTTGTATAGGCTGCTCCTTCCTTCTTTCCTTCCTTCCATCCTTTCCTTTCTTCCTTCCTTCCTTCCTTTTTTCCTTCCTTCCTTTCTTCCTTCCTCCCTTCCTTCCTTCCTTCCTTCCTTCCTTCCTTCCTTCCTTCCTTCCTTCCTTCCTTCCTTCCTTCCTTCCTTCCTTCCTTCCTTCCTTTTCTTCTCTCTCTCGCTCTTGCTCTGTCTCTCTCATTTTTAGTACCAAGAAATTGGAAACATATTTGAGAGTGAATGTTTGTATGGAGAAATTACAGGGAAAGTATTCCTGTGATCATGCTGAGGGGAAAAAACTACCATCAATCTGATCATGAGGAAAATGAAGGTTCTCACAGAGCTCTCTTTGTGTGACTCGCTGAACTTGGATTACTCTACCCAACTGGGCAGGTTTGATATGCTCTCTGAAATACCTTCCAGAGCCCCTGAGCTAGATGGAGGTCAGTGGTCCAGCTCAAGTTTCACAAAGGAGCTCACGGCCCTTCCGTGGTGCTGCTGCTCTTTATTATTTTTTTCTAGTCATTCTCCCTGGTTTTGATTTTCCTCTTTTTTCTCTTCAGGGTGAAAAAAATTCTTTTCAAAGGGCTCTCTCCAATTCCTGGTAGTCATTTGTGCAGTTATAAAGGTTTTCTGACTTGAAATGTTTGTATACATGTGTCATGTGTTTGTTCCTTTCTAATTTACATGTTCCTGTTTATTGCTAAGCTGTATGCGATTATATGTATGGATACATAAGTGGTCAAGTGTGTGTGTTTATTTATATTTATATATATATTTCTATGCTTTACACATATTTCTGTGCTCTATTGTATATCTATGTGTATATGTATACATAAAACAGAAATAAATATATATAGAGCAGTAATATAAAATATATCTGCTCATATTTGAAATCCCATATATTACTTATAAGAAAACCCTGAGTGGACTTTCTCAAATAAATACATTTATAGACAGATATATAAAAATACATTTAATTAACAAGCCAAAAAGGAGGGAAAATACCCTATAGAAAAATAATACATAAAAATAATACGTAATAAGCCAGTAGAACAGTATTGTGTACACAGCCTGCTATTATCATCATGCATTTATATATCCTATATGCTTTTTTAGCCAATGTAACTAAGCTGATGGGCTGAATGTAATTAGCATCTTTTTGGAATTTAGTGAATTGTCCTGTTCTACTGTAGCTAATGAGTGACAGGGAGGTATACCTGCTCTACACTGTAAACTTTTAAAAAAAAAACACAAAATAACACATATATTCCAGTTCCAGGCAGTCCTGTTGGACCATGATTTATTTTTTTCTCTCTCTTCTTCTTTTTTTTTAATTTGAAAAATACCTCTGTTATTACCTGTGGTATGCTCTGAACGCTCACACACTATTTTGCTGCTTGCCCTGCCCTCAGAGACTGCACATTTAAATCCTATTTGCTGCAACAGCAGCAGGTCTGCATGGAGGTGACAGCACCCCCTATAGCTAATTCCCCAGGGTCAGAGTCCTTGGGAGATGTCTGGATAAAGCCACAAGGCAGTTGGAGTGGTGCATACACAGGAAAATAAAAAATAAACAACAACAAGCAGAGCAAGATTCTTTCCCCCTTATTTTTCTTACAAGAGAGATAAAGGCGGTGAGAATAAGTTGATATTTGATGAATTGGTTCTATTCAGAGGAGTGCTATCATTTTAATGTCCTTTTTTTCTTTTTTGAAAACGCACCCACAGTCTCTGAATTCCCATTAATGCAAAGTTCAGATAAAGCTGATGAAAAGCATCTGCCATCTTGATAGTTGCCATGGCAGATGGCGCCAGCCTTTATGCTTTTATCAGTATTAGTATCAGAACACACTTTGTGTTCCAAGCTGAGATAAAAATCATTGAAGCTGTACCTGGAAGAGGCAGTGCCACACTGCAGGCCCCACTGTTCTGCATCTTGATAGAACTGCCTGTATAAAAGCCATGCATGGCGTATTCTTGTGGTTCATTAGTTTCATCAGTGCTGATGGTATTTTACTAACTTGGAGGATGAGCAGGGTTTTCTAGAATGCTGATCTACCCTTTGCCACCTTTCTTTACCACTTGTCCCCTCAGAAAGTGTGGGGAAGCACATCACGAGCGCTCATTTATGCTAACCCTGCTGGCCGTCTGGGAAGTCGTACGGGGGTCACTCAGTCATCCTTGGGAACCTAAGAGCAGTGGGAAAAAGAAGCCCGTTGAGTACTTTAAGCTGAGTGTGTCCCAGTCTCTGGAAGGGTGCCTGCAGCTTCCTTTTAGCAAGTGCATCACAATCTCTCTCTCTGTTTCTCTCTCTCTCCCTCTCGTTCCCTCGCTCTCCCTCTCTCGTTCCCTCACTCCCTCTCTCTGTCACAACCATTGCTGCAAAATGCCACATGTTGGTGACTTAGAACTGAAACCCTGCACCATCTCCCCACGCTTGGCCTCAATTCAAGTTCTGCAGCTTCCTGCACTATGGTCCAACAGGACCTTGTTTAGTCCAAATGTCCAAACGATGTGACTTTAGAAAGTTAAAGCCATTCCACCAGCTTTTCATTGTACATTTCCAAACCTATTGACAGATTCCCCCCCCCCCACCTCTTGCTTCCTGCCTTTAATATGTGTGCAGTTATTTTTGGTAACATTGTTGCCTGTTAAATAGAGGGGTTGTGAGATCTTAAGTTATTATGCAAGTGTTAGCTACACAGCCTGGTACACCATTTGGCTGGTGCATGGGGGGAGATGAACAGGAACAAAGAGGAGGAGGGCAATGGAGTTATTTTAAATTAAAGTATACATATGTATCTCTATGACATTAATAATAAGGGTTGGGATCCATTAGAGTTGGCTGCACTGGCTTTTTGGGTACCTCCAAGAACACTTTAAGAGAATTTAAAAACAAAAAGACAAAACTGATTTTCTTATTTTGCCTCTCTCTTGGTTAGGAGAACTGGATTCAGAGCTCAGGCTCAAATACTGGACTCACCATATACTAAGTGGGATTTGCAGACACCTACTTGATTTCTCCATGGCTTGTTTTTCTTATTTATGAGATGTAGATTATACTCACATCCATATCATGGAGTAACCATGAGGAATAAATAAGATCATGCGTAAAGCACAGGGATATAAATGTCCAATAAATGCCCGTGATTACCGATACTATTTTTCATCACTTCCATATTACTTAGCACTGAAATAGTTTTAAAGGGGATATGTGTCATTAAAACCTACCTCACTAGGGGCATCTACCTCGGTGGGGCACCTAATTACTGTTTTCCAGAATTCTAAGCCTTCGGTAGCCGTGGTCTTAGCCCAGCTCCAAGCCCAGCGCAAGCATGCTTTCTGAGTTGCTTCCGCTGCCTGGTAGACGTTTCACAGCCTCGTTCTTGCTTCAGGCCCTGGGTTGGATGGATGAACATCAATAATTACTTCACATCCACTGATTCATTCTAGACCTATGGTTTACATAGAGCTGTCCCAGGAAGGTGGGGAGAGATATCATTACTACTGTAACAGTACTTGTTAATCTGTTACAATGCTCATGCGTACTTGTACCAGGCTGGGTTATTATCCCAGAAGAGGGTGAAAAAGACAATGTGTACTTTCCAGGCAATATTCAATAATTAACATAATCTTTTGAAAATGGAATGAAATGTTTTCTTCATTTTAGTGAGATATAATTTTTACAGTAAAATGAACTTTTCAGTGTACAGTTCTATAAGATTTGACAAATACATACAGTTCTACAACCATCTCCATAATAAAGATACAGAATAGTTTCATCATTCTTAAAAATTCCCCTGTGTGGCCCCTTTGCAGACAACCTGTCACCCACACTCTTCCCTGGCAATTACTGATCTGTTATCTGTCTCTATCGTTTTGCTTTTCCTAGTGTCATATAAATAGAATAATACAGTATGTAGACCTTTGGGTCTGGCTACTTTCATTTATCTTAATGTATTTGAGATTCATCCATGCTGTGCACATATCAGTTCTTTACTCCTTGTTATTTAATAGTATTCCATTGTATACATATATTAGTTTGTTTATCTACTACGCAGTTACACAGTTCAGGAACATTTGTGTTATATTTCCAGTTGTGAACAATTAAGAATAAGACAGCCTTAAACAGTCATGAACATGCTTTTGTGTGAACATACATTTTTATTTCACTTTGGTAAATACTTCAGAATGTGATTGCTGGGTTATGTGGAAGTGTATGTTTATCTTTATAAGAAATATCTAAATGCTTTTCCAAAGTGGCTGTACCATTTTGCATCCCCACCATCAATGAATGAAAGTTCCAGTAGCTTTACATCCTGGCCAACATTTGGTATTGTCAGATTTTTTTGTTTTTAATTTTAGCCTTTCTTGTAAGTGTATGGTGGTTTCTCATTGTGGTTTTAACTTGTATTTCTCCAGTAAATAATGGTGTTCAGCATCTTTTCATGTGTTTATTTGCTACTTGTACATTGTTGGTGAGGTTTCTGTTCAAATGTTTTGCTCATTTTTAAAAAATTAGGTTGTTGTTTTCTTATTCAGATTTTAGAGTTTTTTTTTAAAAAAAATATATCCTGGATACATATCCTTAATCAGATGCAATTTGCAAATATTTTCTTCAAGTCTATAGCTTGTTTTTTTAATTTTCTTGACAGTATCTTTCAAAAAGCAGAATTTCTTAGTTTGAGGAAGTTCAATTTATCAATAGAGATTGATGAAGTCAATTTTTTTTCCCTTTATGGATCACGTTTTTGGTGTTATAGCTAAGACATCTTTGCTTTATGGAATGCAAATATTTATTCCTGCATTTTCTTTTACAGGTGTCATAGTTTTAAATTTTGCACTTAGGTCGGTGACCCACTTTGAGTTGAATTTTGTATACAGTGCAAGGTACAGATCAAGGTTTTGGATTGTTGTTTTGTTTTTTATGATGGTCCCATTGTTTTTAGCACCATTTTTGACACATTATTCTATCTCCATTAAATTATTCATATTTCCACCTTTCTTGAAAATCGATTGACCATATATAGGTCTATTTCTGCACCTTCTAGTCTGTTCCATTGATCTAAATGTCTCTTCTGTCTTCCATGCCACACTGTTTTGGTTACCGTAGCTTTACATTGAGCCTTGAAATTAGTAAACCTTTTTCAAAGTTGAAAACTACATAATGTAAAGCATAAATCCAAGTCCCCGTTACTGTATGTCAAGCATGTACCTTAGATGACACTGGTGGGTGACACTGACATCCTCCCTGGGAATTTTAGAAATACTGCAGGCTCTGTATGTGTGTTTTCAAAAGATGAGAGAAACTAGTATGAATGACCAGCCACCTGAAAACCACTTGGATCTCTCTCTAATTAGATCGAATGTCTTGTTTAGGCTGTAGATATAGTTAGCCTACATTTATAAAAACTCATCTTTATGTTTCTGTGGATACCTGTCCACACATTTAATTCAGAAAATTCTAGCCCATTTAGGCTGCTGCATGACGTTTCAGGTATAAAGAGAACATGACTATTCCCTATGGCTTACCATTAGATGGGATTTACTATTAAATTAATAACCTCTCTGAAGGCTAAAAAGCTTGCCTTGTATAGCACTCCCCTATTTACAAAGTTCTTTCATGTACGTAATTCCATTAAGTCCTCACAACCAGCCTTGGAGCCGATCTTCCTCTCCCCATTCTGCAGATAAGGGATGTTTAGAGTTCACATCACTGACTCATGGTTACTGGCAGAAAGTATCCGAGTTAGGACTCTACCTCAGTCCTTATACTAAGTCTTGTAAGTCTGTGCGGCAGCACATCCCGATTTTAGGAAGTTCAGATTGCCCTAGGTCAGTGGCATCTTGGCCATGGTATCCTGAAGGGCAGCATGACCTTATGCAAAACCCATCACTGTCCAATTGAACCAGAATCGGATCAATTTGTGGGGAGTGTTGGCTTTAATTATGAGCTGCACTTCAATGGCCAGATTCCACTGTGCCAAGCTTGAGTTCAATCTTCCAGATTTGGTTGGCTTAGAGAACAGATCCGGAGGGCTATTTTAAAAGTTTGTGAAGTATAAGAAATTCTCATCATTACTCCTAACCTGCTCCATCACTGGGCTGAGTAGAAACCCCACTGATGCAATTTTGTTTGTTTGTTTGTTTTTGGTGTTGTATTAGTAATTAGTGGCCATCAGCCACCCTGAGGGAGAACGGTGAGGTTCAGTGTTTGGCAAAGTTTGGCAGCAAAGATAGGCATTAAAAATGGGGTCAGACTCTGGAATCAGTTTTTGCGTTTTACTGCTACAGAATAATTTTGACATTTACTCAGCCCAGAAAGGACTTAAAAGAAATTGCTTGTGCTTCTCAAAGTGAGGTTCAGGGACCAGCAACTGCAGCGTCACCATTACCTGGGAATTAGTTAGAAGTTCGAGTTTTCAGCCCTCCCCCTCAGTGGATTTCATTTAATATTTTCCCCCTGAGGCAAGTGAACAAAATCTCCAAAGAAGGACAGCTTAAGAAGGGGAAACACGTTAGATCATCATAGAACTCATTTGTAGATATTAGGCACCATAAATAGATTAATGCTAAGGAAACACTGACATTATCTACTGTGGTTCAGGAAGAGCTGGAGAGTGGTTCTAAGATCAATTTGGTAAATTAAGCCACAAAATTCTGTTCAGGATGGACTCAGATTCCAGGTAATTTATGCTCCTTGTGTCTGTGGTGTGAGTAGGGCATCTCTTTTGATAGAGGATGCTCACAGTCATCTCAAGGTTGTAAGAGACTCTGAATGTACTTTCTTTTGGGGAGAAGAAGAATTCAGACACCTTTCTGATGGTAATCTGTTCTTGGAACAAGCAAATGTGTTTTTGGCTTGCATTTTCATTTTCACAAGACTCTAGGTTTATACTTTCAGTTAGAAGATCCAAGAGAAATGAAGGATTGTCAGGAATCCTCTTCCTTAAATGTGTCCTCCGAGATAGCAAGCACCTACTTGTGTTTTTTCTGTTGTTTTTTTTTTAAGAAGAGATAGAAGCCAATTCTTCCAAATTTATATGGTGTAAAAGATGGAAGGGAGCTTAGAAACCATCAGGGGTTTTTCAAAGGGAATTTTATTTGCATTTTGGGTGGGACAGTATTTCCTGGTGAGAGACTATCCTGTCTTAAAGATATTAGGCATGCCTGACCTCTGATGCTAAGTGCTAGTAGCCTCCCCCAATTATTATTATAACAAAAGTCTCCCTACATACTTCCAAACACCCTCTAGTGTGGTGACTTAGGTTGAAAACTTCCCCAAGTCTCATGGTTTTTTCATGGAGGAAACTGGGACCCATTTGGTTAATGGCAGAGCCAGACTTTGACCCTAACTTTCTGACCCTCAGCCCCAATGCAGTATAAGTGCCATAAGGGCAAGACGTCTGTTTTGTTCACTGCTGATTCCCCAGGGCTTAGTACGGTTTCTGGCACAGAGGAGGCACTCAATAAATATTTATTGAAAGAATAAATGAATGGATGAATGAATAGATGGATTACTACACACTTCACAATACCATTTCAAGAGTCACCAAAAACAAAGTGATTGATGATTTCCAAGGCCCTAAATATAATCAGCTTTCAGGTAACCTCCAAAACAAGGTCCATTATCAGAGATGAAGGAGCCACCAAGTAAATGGGATTCTTCAAGGCAGTCCTACATTGTCACAGAAACTTGACTTCCAAATTAAATACAGTACTTCTACTGACTTAAGTTGTACAGTATTTCCATTAGAATAATAATACCACCACTAAGATTTTGAATTTATGTGCATATTTATGGAGCGAGCTGTCTATTGATGGATCATAATGATGACGCCTCTGTTACAAAAGAATCCGAGCCTGGCGCCACAAAATGGCCCACGCTATTGGAAACTTGCCATAGGTGCAGCACCCACCGTGGCTATTACCTCTTGGGAATTGCTAATTCCATGAATTGCTCTTTAAAGGGTGTTTCCTTTATCCATTTCCCCAATTAAAAGCATCTCTAAAGGTGGTCTCATGCTTTAAATTCACTCAAGAAGACTTTTGTGTTCTTGAAGAGGATGTTCAATTCTTTTAAACAGAGCTAGTTAAAGAAAATAGCGTTTGCTCAGGCAAAATGTTTTGGAATATGCATGGCTATCATGGTATATACTTTGTTCTACTAGCACTACGCTTTAGCAACACACTGGTGTCTGGAACTCACCTTGCTATTTTGAAGCTGGATGAGTGTTTTCATATGACAAAGCTTCACAGTTCCCATTTGCTATCTGGGTGAGGCAGGTGAAGCTTAGAAAATCTCAGAGGCATGGCCATCTAGAAAGCAATGGTAGTGGTGGTAAATATCTGTGCTTCAGTGACCAAGACAATGTGGACTCACTCTTTATTGTGAATATTTGGAAGCTGATCTTACTTGTATTGCACTTTGAAGTCGCTAAAAAATATCTTACTGCCTTCATACCCATACTATTTTTCTTATAAAATCCCAGTTCCTCTCATTTGATGGGGATAGTTTCAATAGTGGCAGTAGATGAGGAAGAAAATGTAAGAGATTTAAATGGGCTTGTTCAACATGCCAAACAAGTTTAGCTTCATCTCAGGTGATAAATGTGCCATTAAACATTTTTAATCAAAGTTGTAATATGCTCAGATAATTATATTTGAATTTAAGAAAGGTCAGTGGAGAGGATGAATTGGAGGAGGTGAGGCAGGAAGCAGGGAGACCTGTTAAGGAGCTCTTCAGTTAAATCAGATGTGGTGGTCATTGGTGCTTTGTACCAAATATTTCCTTCTTTCTTTCTTCTGGGCATATGATATGATTGCAGTCTTCCTATGAGGTTGGGTGTGGTTATGTGACATACTTTCGTTAATGAAATGTTAGCTAAGGTGTCACGTATCATTTCTGTGTGGAAACTTTAAGAGCTGGTGCATAAATCATCTTGTCCTTATACCCCTACCTCGGTCATCATGGAATCTCCCTCAGCCTGGGTCGCTGAGTTATGACCATTCAGTAGAGCTCCAGGTGATGTATGTTTGGTTGTTGGATGTGCTGCATGAGTAAGAAACTTTTGTTGTGTTAAAACGCTGAGTTTTGGGGTTCATTATTACTACATGACCTAGACCATCCTGATTACCAAGTCAAGGGCAATAGGGCCTGAACTAATACCGTGTTTCCCCAAAAATAAGACCTAACCAGAAACTAAGCCCTAGAATGATTTTTCAGGATGACATCTTCTGAACATAAGCCTTAACGCAGCTTTTGGAGTACAACTTAATATAAGACCTGGTCTTATTTTTGGGGAAACACGGAACTATGGCAACAAAAATGAAGAGGAGTGACAGGTTCAAGAGACATTAAGGTGGTAGAAATGACAGTGTTTAGTAAGAGAGTAAATGTGGGGGATTGAGAGATGAGAGTCTAGCATGACAACAAAATTTCAGATGGTTTGGATCACGCCTATCCATTCACATGCATTCATTTTGCTTCCCCATTGAACCTGAGTTCTTTGAGAAAACATTTTATAATTTTTG